>NC_089813.1:37352612-37425112 GCF_029633855.1 Hoplias malabaricus
TTATATGGGTTTTTAAATAAATTAATAATTTTTCATGCCTTTGTTTGTACGTGGGTGGACAGCTGGAGGAGGATAGGGTCTGAAACCCATCCTCCCCCTGGGAGTTAGCGGATCATAACAACGAGCAACGAGCAAACAGCTGAGGCTGAAGGCCAGAGCTGTGCTAACACCAGCTCCACTGCTGCTGCTGCTTGTAAGGACATGCATTCTCTGTGACCAGCACAGAGCTGCATTCGTCCCCTGCAGTCTTTTTCTGGGATGACCAAAACAGTGCCACTGCTGGAGCTGCTAAACATAGTACTGATGCTCAGCTTACTAACAGAGAGCATGACTAACATTGCTATTGTCCACTGTAGAGGAGGAATAACTCTTTTTTTCCAAATGCCACGCTCCTAAAGTAATCAAAACTTGAGAGGTTTCTGATTGGGGTTCTAAAGCTTTAGTCTGGAGCTATCCCACAGATCCATCCCAGAGGGACATAATATAAAATTGCCTTTGTGGGTTGGCAAGCTCACTTACTGTTCACTTTATGGCAGTGATTTATTATTCATTGGAGAGCCAGTTCCCAGTTTTCACATTTTTGCTTGTTTATGAAAGTGAGATGAAGGCCAGCCCTTGCCTTTTAAAGACCCCCCCAGCTGTGAAAATCAGAGATTTTTACCTTGTTAAAATGTCCATGTGGGGTTGTTTATACACTTGACGACTTATCATGCGGAAAATGAGCAGTCAACACCATGGCTGAGCAGTCCAAGAGACTGCAGTGTTCCAAATACAGTCTCCAACGGGCACAATCTGACAGCCAGGATTTCTTATGTCATATATCTAAGGAACCAATCCCAAACTTGCTGGGTGTGGCTTTTAGGCTACAAGCAAGTGGCAGTGGTATAAGTGATACTAATGAAGAATTCATATATCAGTGTGTACTAAATTAATGCAGAAGTGTAGAGTTATATCTAAGCCATTTAGATTTACAGTATGGGTCACCAATCTTATGGCCTGTGTGGCAAGCAGAGCACACCTGATTCTACTTGTTTAATGAACTAGGCTCCTCTCTAAACAGTTAAACAGTGTGAGCTTCTATTTGGTTGGAAAGAAAACCTGCAGCCACACCGGCCCTTTGTGGGTAAGATTGGCAACCCCTGATTTACAGCATTAGGGGATTTATTTTCATGGTAATATCTTCTAAAGGTACAAATGAGATGAGTTCCAAGGGTTTAAATTGATGACTGGAGGGGGAATTGTTAGCATTAATAGTAAGTAGTTCTTCAGGTAAAATATTTATGTTTGAGAAAGTAGAATACTTAAAAAACAAATTTTGCCAGTATTTTGGGTTTTCTGGAAACTGGTGGGAAGTGATTTTGAACTGACTCAGCTCAAAAGCTGTTCACATTTCATTCAGAATCTAATAGGCGATGGCATGATGGAATATTTTAATAATTTATGCTAAGCTGTTATGAGAAAAAAAGGCAGTTGTCTTTAAACAGGTTTAAACATTTTAATTGTTTGTTTTGTTTATATTCTAAATATATGTTCTCTGGGAACCATGGACCCAGGTCTAACACACTAACATTTTTATGACTGTATGATTGTAAATATGTTTAAATAAAAAAAAAAATAAATAAATATATAGGACGATATGGCGGCACGGTGGTGCAGCAGGTAGTGTCGCAGTCACACAGCTCCAGGGACCTGGAGATTGTGGGTTCGATTCCCTCTCCGGGTGACTGTCTGTGAGGAGTGTGGTGTGTTCTCCCTGTGTCTGCGTGGGTTTCCTCTGGGTGACTGTCTGTGAGGAGTGTGGTGTGTTGTCTCTGTGTCTGCGTGGGTTTCCTCCGGGTGACTGTCTGTGAGGAGTGTGTTGTGTTCTCTCTGTGTCTGCGTGGGTTTCCTCCAGGTGACTGTCTGTGAGGCGTGTGGTGTGTTCTCCCTGTGTCTGCGTGGGTTTCCTCCAGGTGACTCTCTGTGAGGAGTGTGGTGTGTTCTCCCTGTGTCTGCGTGGGTTTCCTCCAGGTGACTGTCTGTGAGGAGTGTGGTGTGTTCTCCCTGTGTCTGTGTGGGTTTCCTCTGGGTGACTGTCTGTGAGGAGTGTGGTGTCTTCTCCCTGTGTCTGCGTGGGTTTCCTTTGGGTGCTCCGGTTTCCTCCCACAGTCCAAAAACACACGTTGGTAGGTGGATTGGCGACTCAAAAGTGTCCGTAGGTGTGAGTGTGTGAGTGAATGTGTATCTGTGTGTCTGTGTTGCCCTGTGAAGGACTGGCACCCCCTCCAGTGTATATTCCTGCCTTGCGCCCAATGATTCCAGGTAGGCTCTGGACCCACCGCAACCCTGAACTGGATAAGTGGTTACAGATAATGAATGAATGAAAAGGATGATATTCTTTATTGTTAGTATAAAATGATTATTTTCTATTTGTTTACTTTTTTAATTCTTCAACTAGCTTGTGGTTTCATGTGTTTTTTAATCTAATCGTGTAAGCAATGAATAAGTCTTTGGGCATCATATAATCACATTGATGCACAATGACATTCCAGACAGTTCATCCAATTCAAAATGTTCTCAGGGACCCACATCCATTAAAGACACAAACCACAGCTGGGATTTAAATTTGTTCACTAGCTCTAGGGTTAAAACACTGCTACTGTAATCTGTGCTTTCACCAGGTACTCCCAAATGGCAGGAACATATTGCCTAGGCACTGCATCTGCAATCAAGTATTCATTAAATCCATTTCTAAATGCACTGATAATCTTTCATTTTAGTACTCTTGACTTTCAACAGATTCTTAGGTCAAACATGTATTTGATGTACACAGTGTAAATGAATATCCAGCATTGTGATCCAAAATTAATATTAATATAGCATTTTGATGAACAGCCCTTGGCTGAATCTCTTTGTGTAAGTGATGAAACTGAAGAGGCTGTCCCCATGTGCAGCTTGTGTGCTCTTAATTGCTCTGAGACGATATGTGTGTTTGTAGAGGGGGCAGTAAGAAGTAAAGAAGAGAGGAGGCAGGGGGTCAGCCCCATTAACCTCCAGTTCACCCTCGCCCTCACAGAACACAAAGGACCAGCCTTACCAATCACACAGCCTCATGCTTTTCTTGTTTCAACACGACTGTACTGACTAAGTCATGCATGGTTTTATATTTAGCTGAATTGAGAATTGTTGGAGCAGGGAACATTGTCTATGGCTGTGGGTCCCTGGGTCTGGAACTGGAATCATTTGAAACGCAATTTGAATGGCATTAAAATTTTAATTTGTTTAAAAAAATGTAACAGAATGTATTTTATTTAATTTTCTAGATTGCTAATGTGGGTAGGTGACTATTCATTCATACAGTTAGGTGACTATTAACACCCTCTTTAATTGTTAGCTACATTAGCTTTGTAGCTACAGTGCAAAACTAGAAATACAAGGCACAATAAACAGTAAACTATTAATTTAAATTTCTTTGGTTTACCGCAAGACTATTATTTATTTATTTTTTATTATTGGTACATCTTTAATTATAAGGCCAAAATGAGCATCACAATTTATTACTTAATTTCATTTGATACACTATAATTCCAGTATTGATATGAACAATATAATATTTATTATGAACTTGTTAAAATGAAGCACAGCTGTCGCTAATGAATGAATACTGTAGATGGCAATCAGTCGAGCTCCTGTTAAAGCTATAAATAGGACAGCTGGTCGCTTTTGGGTGAGTGCATGTGCACGTGTGTATATGTAAGTAAATGCCCTCTGGCTTGTGTAGTGGTGTAGTGTGTTGTGTGTTATTATCGCTGAGCATGTGCGTGTGTGTAGGAGTGGCGAGAGTGGGCTGGGTGACAGTAGGCAGATGGCCATCTCCCCAGGGAAATCAGGGGGGTAAATCTCTCCATTTAAATCCTTCGACCTGCGCCAAGGCCAGAGAGAGCAACAGTACCAAGGCCCCAGCAGGGTGACGGAGAATGAGAGAGCGAGCGAGAGAGAGAGAGAGAGGGAGAGAAAGAACTAAAGAAACAGAGAGAGAACTAGAATTAGGAAAGGGTGATACTTTGGCCTCAGTGGCCTATAATCCAGATTCACCCTCTGCTGGTGTTTATTAAGCCCTGTCACAATGTGCACAGAGCCAGCACAATTTAGAGGCGCACTGTGTGGTGATCAAATGCACCGTGATAAAGCAAACCACCTGCGATTTGTGTTATTTTCATAATCCTCTGACTCAACAGAGAAAATGTCCCCTGCCATTGAACCAGAGGTGATAGAGCTTTGTTCTGTCCTTGTCAGTCATGTCTGTCTCCACTCACCTTTTGGTCATGTTTCACCTAAACTCTCAGTGCTCACACTACATGAATGAAATGAAACAGACAAGTACATTTCCACTATTTACGATAAGCTGAAGCTACAAAATAATAACAATAAATCAGTAACACCCAGAGGTAAGTGTAGATGCCCTTTTAGTACACATCAGCAGTATTGATTTATTTATGTATTTCTGTGTCTGTACAGTATCCATGAGAACGTAAAAGACTAACCTGAAAGTTGAATGCTAGTCTGAACTCATTACAGTAAAATGCCCTGACATGACTCGTTGAGCCAAATTAATCACCAGCTAAAGACAATGTAAGATTTGTTCCTGCTGCATGAAAGTTCCACCAGTGAAAGACACAGGTCAATTCTCATTTTCTATAATGCACAGTATCCTGTTTGACACAGCACAGGAGGAGACACTTGCTGGGTCAGACTTCTGTGCAGATGCTTATTGACCTTCCAGACCTTCTTTCAGATGGGAAGTGCATCTAAACAAATGCAAATCTTGGGTCTTAATCAACATCTCAGCAGTAGGACAATGCTGCTACTCCACAAGATGATCCAAACCCATACAAAACGTGTAGCATCCATAAATGCTGTCTTTCTGACCTTTAGGAATCCACGAATTAAAGGTTTGTATGATTTAAAACATTGTACTTCATGTGTCAAGTGTGAATAATCCCTCTGTGGTAAGATATTAGAGTGACAAGTTTGCTTCCTGTCATTACGCTGTGAATAGGCTGACATATAATTTACTGCAGGGTTGCTACTAACTCTGAATAGTAAATATTAGCTGTCTCAGAAGTCCGTAAACTGGTGCTTTTCCCCACCTAGATTCCGACCCGAGTCCCGCCTCCTACTCTATGATTGACATGTGAAGGGAAGCCGTTGAGCCAATCATAGCTCGGGGATTTGAATATAAAGATAGAAGCCGCCAATCCTGGCAAAGCCGGGCGGGGCTCGTCCGGAAAAGGGATGGGAAAGAAAAAACGCCTTCCAGCGTGTTGTCAAGGAAACAGCGCGGAGGACCGTCGGTGGGGGCGGGGTCATATCGGCTGTTAGAGCGAGGCTGCTGCTGTCTGCGGCCGAGGAGGGGTGGGGGGCCGGGAATGAAAGCGATTTTATCTGTTTTTAACTCGTATTTTCGCCTGACATCATGGCTCAGCGCTGTGAAACTAACTACAGACGGCTTCTGGTTTAAATCTCGCACCGAGGGTTAGAACAAGGCGTTTATGGGATGAAAAAATCGGTGACCTGGTGAAGATGCTCGCGCCGTCTTTATGAGGGCGAGACCGGGTTAAGTTAAGCTGACGGGTTTAAGCTCGACGCTGCTTTATTTTTAAGCTTTAGTTGTGCTAATTTTCCATCTTATTTCGTCGTGTGAGCGTTTCGGGGAGTGGAGTCTCCCACTGGGCATTTTAATGACTGGTTTCGTGTTTTGCTGCGCGATGTACATGGATAAAACCAGTGTGCTCCGGGGTAAGGCAATTCAGAACCATTGCTTTTCTTATGCATGCATAATGCCTGGGTTATTTTTGAATGAAAATGCAGTGCCAGCTTCTGATTAGAAATGTCCTTTCCACCCAAAAAAGGTGCACCGTTTAAACTCCTGCACCATTTACAATGGAGCGTGTATTAGAATAAGAAGCCAAACTCAGCTCGTTTGCAAAACGCCTGAAAGCGTGTGAATCCGTCCGCATCATGCAGTAGGTCATATTATTCATACATGAGCTAGTTCAGTGTGTCAGTGGGAAATGGCGTGGCTCCGTCCTGCTGAAAATAAGATTGCAGTAGCATCCTGCTCATTTGCTGACACCCATAGTATTGTAATTTAAAGAGGCTGGATTTATTTCGCTCTAGTCCTGTTTTGCATGATTCATTTTGATGGATGTCTCTGCAGGCAGGGATTTGACCAGCAGCATTTGGGAAAGTCATGTCGCTGCTTCACCTACATTTCTGCACATTGGTGCAGCATTGCTACTGCACACAGGGATGCAGTCAGTGATGCAGCCAGACTGACATGTAGGCGTGTGTGTGTGTGTGTGTGTTTGAAACAGGGGAGACTACAGTCATTCCTAGCCATGCATTTGAGTATTTTTATAAAGCAGGGCCACTGCAATTACTAAATATAAACCATGCCTACGGGTATGGCCCTGCCAGCCGTGTGTTTCTGTGCATATAGGTATTATCTCGTGTTGCAGTTGTTTAATTTGAGCCATGTCTGTGTGAATGACTATGGAGTCTGATACATATAAAGGTTATTCTGAGATGCAGGGCTGGTACACCCACTTTCAGGGCTGAGCATAGTCCTGTGTATGTGTGAGAGTCTTTATAAAGATTACTTACACAGGCTACCATTACTGGGCATATGACACGCCTGAGTGTATGACCATGATGTCTGCATGTATATAAAAATATTTTGTGCTGCAGAGATGTACACCAGCTGCCATTACTGTTGCACAAAATGTGTGTGTGTGTGTGTGTGTGTGTGTGTGAGAGAGAGAGAGACAGAGAGAGAGAGAGAGAGAGATGCCATGCCTGTGTGTATGACCATGGAATCAGACACATGTAAAAGCTGTTCTGTGATACAGGACTGTACACCAGCTATGAGTGCTAAGCATGAGCCATATCTCTTTATGAGAAGGAAGGAGATCATAAAATCTTGCATCTAAATGTTATTCTACGAATGTACTGTCATTGTTAATATGTGTATGTTTGTTTGTGTGTGAGATGGAGAGACGGAGGACATGTGGTGTGTATGCTTATAAAGTTTATTCTGCAGTGCAAGGGCTGTAAACCAGATACATTTGTTTAGCATGAGCCATAGTGGCGTGTGTGTGAGAGTGAGGGGCCGCAACGCGTCTGTAACATAAGGGTTAGACTGATTGACTGCAGAGGATACTGTGGATAATGTGTATACATGTATGTTCACTTACTGTACACTTATATTAATCTATGCTTAGCATTGTTGCTTCTCTCTTTTAGTCATTACTCTTTCCATAATCCAGCCTAACATAACCTTTGTCTGCTGTGAGTCACTTAGCTAATCACTTAGCTAATTAGCTAATCAAAACACTTACACAGTACTTGTGGGTGAATGGAATAGAATTGATTGGTTGCTCTTATTAAATATTAGCATACTTTTCTTGTTTTCCTGTGAAATACCATCTCAAATACCGTCACAAATTGTGATATTCAGTGTTAGTGAACTTATCATTGCAGCTCTACTTAGGTCTAAACTCAGAGTCTGTTTCATTAGCTACAGTTAACAATTAGCTAGATACACACTGTAGTTTGGCAATAACATATTGTTGTGCACCAGTTTTTCTACATGATTTGTCAGTCACCTGTATCCTGTTGGTCAAATGTTAAGACCCACAGAGGGCGGCTACCTAGTAGAGCAGGTCTGGTTTGGGTGTCAGTGCTGTTACTGTGACATGGTACTGACATAGTGTTGTTCCTCTACAAGTGAATCACACACAAAATGATTACTGGAGATTTGAAGTGACTTCTCTATGTCACTGCTGGATTGAGAACTGTCTCCCACCTAGAAATGCCCTGCCAACCATGTGAGCGGTCAAAAACTAACACTAACTGTAAGGCAGTCCTCTCTAACTTTAAATCTACAAGGTGGATCTAAATGCATCTATTTTGCAATGTGGGAAAATCTTGAGCCAGAACACATACTACTCCAACTCTGTCACTGCAGTTCTGAGAGTGACCCACCACACAAATAATGCTTCATCAGTTGGGGTCCTGACTATTGAGGAACAGATTAAATGTGGGGGCTCACAAATTGTGCAGAAAAGCAGATGGGCTATAATCTACAAATTACAAAATGCAACCATATTTTAAGAGGACATGATAAAGTAGACGAGTGTAGATACAGGTTAGATATTCCTAATTCATGGCCAGTATACTTCTATGTGTCAGAGTTGGTGTTTTTGTCATGTGTAGCCATGCTAGCACAAGCTGTAATGCCTTTCCTGCTTTAAAAAGCTGCTGTGGTTTCAGAATTGATAAATGCTGTCCAGTGAAGCTTAAAAACATAGCCACGTTCCTGCTGTCAAGCCTTGATGTGATGATTGTGTCTGAGAACAGTGCAGATTTTCAGCTCTCTGTTTATTCGTTTACTACACCCTGTCATCTCCACATAAGTTGTTGTGAGCACAGCTGGCTCATTTCAGGAGAATTTCCCTTTCTGTATTGCAGTGGGTGCCAATGCTTGTTCTGACCTACTGTGTGTTGCCAGACTTAAACAACAGCTTCTTCCCAAACCCTGGCCTATTGTATACACCCTCCCCCAGGTCACGGTAACATTAATCTAATCTGCATTGGTTCGAGTGTCATATCCATTACGGTGGATGCCAGATGCGAGATGAGCTGGGTAACTCTGGGACTGCAGTACTGACCCCTTTAGAGCAGACAGCAGAGGCCCAGATGTCATAGGCAGTTTATCTGCTGTCTGTGATATATCACGTTGTCTCACAGTCTTAAAGGAAAATAACGGTATTTTGTAGCCTTATTTCCATCTACTGCAACATATTCCTAAAGCAGCTGCCCATTAGCTTCTGTTCTAAATGTGTTTGAGTACATTTTTATTCTGTATAAACTCTCCAAATTGTTGGTGGAAATTGACCATGCTGATTATGGAGATTAGACTGAAAGAAATCTAGCATGTTACTTTAAAGGATTATGAGTCATTTACAGTAAAATGTATGAGAAATTTGCTTTGGCACCATTTTTTGACGTATATATCAGGGGTTTTATACACTGAACAATCACTGAATTAGGAACACTGATCTTGGATCTGCGTTGTCCATTCTGTTAGCTTCACTGACCATACAGGAGCACTTGTAGTTCAACAATTACAGACTGTAGGCCACCTGTTTATCTGCATACTTACTTATCCCCATTTCCCTCTTCTCTTCAATTGCCAGGACCACCACACAGCAGGTTTTTCAAGATTTTAAAAGCTGTGTCCACTCTGTTAGACACACCTATCTTGTTGGTCCACCTTGTAGATGTAAAGGCAGAGACAGTATCTCATCTGTTGTTGCACAGATTGGGTTAGTTGTCCTTCGTCAGTGGACACAGGATGCTGTCGGCTGGATGTTTTTGGTTGGTGGCCTATTCTCAGTCCAGCAGTGACACGGGTTTACAAACTCTAGCAGCACTGCTGTGTTTTATCCACTTGTGCTAGTACAAAACACACTGATGCACCATCACCACGTTAGTGTCACTGCAGCATTGAAATACCTGACCATTGAAGAGCAGAGGGAAATGGGGATAAGAAAGTCTGCAAAGAAACAGATGGACTCAAGTCTCTAATTGTAGAACTACAAAGTGCTCCTGTATGGTAAGTGGAGCTGATAAAATCCAGCGATCTCTTAGTGTAGTTTCTGAGCTGCTCACAGGTTCTAACGGTTCTCTTTTAGAAAGTAGCGCCATACTCCCTACATATTGAACATCACAGATAATAAGTCTAATAATAGTAATCCAAGATAGTAAAATCGACATACAACGCACTACTTGAGTGCAAAAAACATTATTTTATGACAGACACTGTGCCCTACGGAGGGTGTAGGGAGACATTTGGGATTTGGCCTCAGCTTTGCTACTGCATGGAAAAATCCCTCACTGATTACTCACATTTTCAGACAAGGAGAACTCCTTTATTAAGCTTTAAGAAAGAATTTGGGCTCACAGTCACGATAAAACAATATTCTCCAAAACTCTGTTCCACTCCCAAAGCACAGGGACAGCGGGATCAGATTATTTACCCTCTAAACAAAGTAATATGTTGCTTGTGTCTGTAGTCTCTTACACGACTCAAAACATGAGTGATGTAACTCAATTACTGAAGCTTGTGTATAATCTGTGTAAGAATACCCCACTTAGATTCAGTCACAAGAGCAGAGAGCGGCATGCTAACGTGCTAACAGTTTTCCATTAGATCCTATGATGAAAAAAGGCTAATGTGGCTAACAGATTTTAACAGTCTTTTCTTTATGCCATATATCCTTTATGCCACGATGTACAGAGGCTGTGGGTGTCTTTGCTTCTGAGTGTTAGAAGACTCTCTCCAGCGCAGGGAGAGGAGCTGAGTATGATATGAATTTGGCTGATTCTCTGAAACCAGAAATGTCTGTTCCCAATATGGTGTCCAGCTCAAAAAAATTCACGTGACTGCAACCTGTACTGTAAACAAAATAGTGAGTAATATCCAGGTGTAAAGTTGAAGGCAGCAATGCAGGGTTTGCAGCATCTTGTGGTCTGGTTGTATGGACCAATATTATTAAAATACACCAGTTTATCCAAATAACAGTCCCTGATATCTTTGCTCAGTTTGTCTCTGTGTGGAACCCTCTCACTTTGCTTAGACCTCTCCAGGCTTAGTACTCTCACTGCAATCTAAGTAAAAAATGTAAGTTTGTCAGTCTTTTCACAGTACCTCAAAAATGCCACACTAGTGGCGTCAAGGTCAAAAATGTGACAGAAGCATTGGTCATATTTTAAACTGTGTCATACGTCATACAGTGTATTTATATCTGTTGTATATGGGCCTTTTAAATAAGTCTTGTTCCCACTTGATATGTCACGGCGTGGTGCCTTGTGCAGCATATTCCTCAGACTTTTTTATTATTTGAACTGAAGAATTATCCATGTCATATATTCAAAAAGAGTCTGTGCCACTGTCAGGAACAAAAAAGAGAAAGAGTAAAAAGACAAGTTCATCAGTTGACAGCATGTCATTATTTTGGTGCCATATCATCTATGGTAGCGTGTGAAGATGAGAGCGGGTGTTCTGCAAGAGAAGGCTCGAGCGTCGACCGTGTGTTGACTGTCCTGTCAGTGCAGCCTGTAATGATGTGAGGATAAAAATAGTCCATAGCCTGAAGTTTTCAGCACATCCTTCAGCTTGCTAGATGAGATATTATCAAACACCAGCTAGCCTTATGTCTGTGCTGAAGTGATTTTCCATAGCATTGTGCCTGTGCAAATGCTCCCCATCTCTACTTTTGTGTTACATGAATTGAAGGCCAGCTGTTCTTTGTATGTGCTTGGGCAAATTAACAGATCTAAACGCCTCTAAACAAGTTTAGAGGTGCATCAAAACAATGTCAAATGTCGAAAATGTTTACTGCTGTAGGATACAACAATAAAATGGCTATGTATCATAGTCTGTGCCTTTCTTTTCACCACAGAAATGGATACAAACAGGAGGCTGGAAACATTTGGGTCAGTCCTTTATGGGTTATACAGCATTCATGAAATATTCATGTTGAGTCAAATAAGATGGATGTATTGGTCAGCAAAAAGATGGCATTTTGAATGGATTATTGATTTAGAAGCAACTGGCAGTGCACAAGGCTTTTAACTGGTCAGTTCTGTGGAATAGGAGACAGTCTGAATCCATAGATCTGGAGATTGTAAAACAGTGTCTCATTCTTTAAACCATAGGCTCAGGGAATACACAAAAGCAGAAGGTATTCCAAAAATCTCTTTGGGGGGTTTCTGTATGTGTTTGTGATTTGGATTTTTCTTTCCTTCTCAGAAGACCGTTGTTTTTATCTGTGCATTAACGCAGGCCTCAAATTGTGGAAGCTGGCCATCCCCCTCTGCACCTGATTGGTTTTTAGTGTTTGAGGTTATATGACTTGCAGTGATGTCTGAGAGCTGGGGTTGAGGCGTGGGGTTACGAGTTCATATTCTGGGCATGCATCCTTGTTATTCCACCGCCATGGGAAGGTAAAACCATCCACACAGGCCAGCAACTCTTGCACTGCAGAAATTCTGACTACATCATTGTAAAACATAGTGTCTTCTTTAAGCATACTGGAAGGGACCTGTCTGTGCGTAACAGATCACCACAGAGAACTGCCATGTCCGGTGGGAGGAGTATTCTGCCATGGTTGTATAAATCAGGGCCTGCACGCCACTGTTTACCTAGACGTTCATTCATCATCTTTACCGTGGATTTATTTGCAAGCACAAAATAGCATCGATCTATCACAAAATCCTGTGGACAGCTGAATGTGCTCAGAGAACACTGACTGATCTGTTAATCAGTGAACAGACACCTGCGTTAGCTTGAATCATGTTGGTTAATGGGGGAAGAAAGAAGTCCATCCTATCCACGCAGTGAGAGTGAGGTTAAATATGGTCTGTTGAACTCATGATACCCGGGGTATCACCTGGGATTGAACGGTGGTCTTTGTTAGCAGAACATCTTACAAACATGACATTGCATGTCTGTTGTCTTTATCTGTTCTTGTATTTCATGTGGACTGTTAAACAGGCTGTAATGACTTTACTGATGTCTGTAGAACAGACTATACTGCTGAAATGAAAAATTCTAAAAATGGGGTAACTGCAGAAGTCTGGCAGAGATTGGGAGTTGTAAACCTTTACTTCCTCATGCTGCAGGTGCATGATGTGTCCCATTTGCTCATCCAGGAAATACTGTGTGTGTGTGTGTGTGTGTGTGTGTGTGTGTGTGTGTGTGTGTGTGTGTGAGAGAGAGAGAGTCTGTGAGATTTATTTATTTATTTATTTATTTATTTTGGTCCCTGGAATAATGCTCATCTGCAGAGGGCTTGACCTTGGAGCACATTCCCCGTTAGCTTTTTTTTACAGTCCTATACCGTCCAGCTCCAAGCTCTTTAGCATACTGCTGAGCACCTGTATTTACTGAAAATGGATTTCCAGTGTGTGATAGGAAATCATTTGGACCAATCTGTTAACCAAATTTATGGATTATATCATTTAATCTTAAAATCACTGTCAAGTGATGTGCCATAGTTGATGGCTAAAGTTAAAGCTGTGGAGGTGGCAAATCTTTGCTCTTTCTTAAACTATCTTTGTGGAGTTAAGAAGCTAAATCTGCTGACATTTACAAATTTAAATAGTGATGTTTACTGATTTAGGGCGGCACGGTGGCGCAGCATGTAGTGTCGCGGTCACACAGTTCGAGGGGCCTGGAGGTTGTGGGTTCGATTCCCACTCCAGGTGACTGTCTGTGAGGAGTGTGGTGTGTTCTCCCTGTGTCTGTGTGGATTTCCTCCGGGTGACTGTCTGTGAGGAGTGTGGTGTGTTCTCTCTGTGTCTGTGTGGGTTTCCTCCGGGTGACTGTCTGTGAGGAGTGTGGTGTGTTCTCCCTGTGTCTGCGTGGGTTACCTCTGGGTGACTGTCTGTGAGGAGTGTGGTGTGTTCTCCCTGTGTCCGAGTGGGTTTCCTCCGGGTGACTGTCTGTGAGGAGTGTGGTGTGTTCTCCCTGTGTCCGCGTGGGTTTCCTCCAGGTGCTCCGGTTTCCTCCCACAGTCCAAAAACACACGTTGGTAGGTGGATTGGCGATTCAAAAGTGTCCGTAGGTGTGAGTGAATGTGTGTGTTGCCCTGTGAAGGACTGGCGCCCCCCTCCAGGGTGTATTCCCGCCTTGCGCCCAATGATTCCAGATAGGCTCTGGACCCACCGCGACCCTGAACTGGATAAGGGTTACAGAAAATGAATGAATGAATGAATGAATGTTTACTGATTCCTTTTATTGTTACAACACTCATACCACTCTACAGCAAAAATAATGTTATTGTCATTTTTGAGAGGCAAGGTGGTGCAACAGGTAGTGTCACCATATCACAGGGTGTTGTGGGATCAAACCCTGCCTAATGTCACTGCATGTGAAAAGCTGGGTGTGTTCTCCCTGTGTCTGTGTAGGTTTTCTCCAGGTGCTCCTACGGTCTAACAACATGTTGGTATTCAAAATGTTCATAAGTATGACTGTGTGAGTGTGTGATGCCCTGCGATGGACTGGTGCCCATTGATTCCCAGTAGGCTCTGGACCACAGCGACCCTGAACAGAATTAAACAGTTACAGACAGTGAATGCGTGAATGATCATATTGTTGTTATAAACAATAAGTGATATTGTTGCTCACTTATCGCTAGGTGTATGATCTGCTAAGAGATTGACTCATTGGAGGGGTGTTTTTTGCAGCCCAGTCCAGGGTTTATTCCTGCCTTGATTCTGGGAAAGCTCCAAACCAATCACAACCCTGAACTGGATAAGAGGTTACAGGCAATGAATGAATGAATGGTCAGTATTCAGAACATTGGCTTCCAAAGAAGCATCAGCTTTCCATACAGCTGTTTTGTAAAGTCTTGTGGAAGCTGTGAAACTGCAAGCATGACGTTAAAACTCACTCATACACACTTCAAAATCTTCCCCTGTGCGATTAGAACTTGCTAAGCCCACTCCACAGGACTCCTAGGAGTGATTAAAACTCGCTGGGCTCTCTCTTCCAGCTTGCCCTGTGATTTAAACTCACAAAGCCCTCTCAATACACCTCCCCTGAGTGATTGCACTCACTATGCCTAACTCTGGTGTGAATAAACCTCACTCAGTGTAGAAAGGCTTCTCCCTCTGTTCAACACTGTTTAACTAGGGTTGGTTTCCAACAATGTGATTACACCTAGTCCTGGACAACACTGTGTTTTGAATGGATATTCTTCGTTGAATTGAAGTTAGAGTCTAGGTATCTTTCCATTATAATGTAAACATTCAAATATAAAATAAAAACATTAAATTATGTCTGGCAGTATTATCAGATATTTCAGCTCCTTTGATTGAATATCAATATTACATGCAAAACAAAATAATGATTTGGCTCTAATAAGTCACTGCTTAGATTTTGAAATCTGTTCATTCCTTTGAGCACACTGGCTCTTTCGTTCTGAACAGCATGCCCCCAAGCCCTGTCTCTAGTGCTTTAGAAACCAGTTCTGAAGTCTCAGTCATCGCAGCTAATTTCTGACTTACTGTCGTCCATTAGAATTCTTTTTATCCTGTAATTCCTCAGCAGACCCAGTCCTCTACTCCTTCTGAGCTGGTCTTAAGAATGACATAAACCTGTGAATATCAGGGAGGTACAGTAGTAGTGCTTATTTTCAGCCGGCTAAATGGCCCCGTCTACTGCATGTGTCTTTGTAGGCCTGAAAGCTTCTGTCTGCTCTTTCATGTGTGTATGGGAAGTGGAGCATGAAAACGATCGTCTGGCAGAAGGAAACTTCACTGAAGAGAAGAAGGGGTCTTTATTCATGTTATTGTGTGTGTTTATCGGCATGGGCAGAAAGAAGTTTTATTTTTAGCGTTTCATGTTTTTGTTTGTGTTTGTGTGGAATGTGCTGATTAATGATTGTTTGAGATTTTCGAGATTGTCATGCTGTGCTGTTTATGTTTTCCCTGAAATGGAGGCAGGTAGGGGATGGTGAGAGGGAGAAAGAGAGAGAAAGAATTTGTCCCTCTGTGTAGACGTCTGAATGATTTACTGATGGAACCCTAGTATTTCAAAAAAGAAAAAAAATGAATGGAAAGTTTTTCTTCTGTCTGCTATTTGACGATGTTGGAACGACAGTCTGATTTCTCACTGTGTGAGATGATGAATTTGTTTTTGTTTTGTTTTTTTTAAGCAAGGCAAGCTTTAAACAAACAGTTTCATAATGTCAATGGGTTTGTTATTTGTGATTATATTTTCTTGGTAAAGTTGTTTTCTAGCTTTGGGGTTAGTATTGCAACTGTGCACTCTAAGCCTACACAAGCTTCTGTAAATATATAACCCTTGAAAAATGTGTTTATAAATTTGGTAGGATTTTTATGAGGTAGTATATTCACAGATATGTTGTGAATAAATCCCATCCTCAGTCTGAACATCCTTACATTTCAGAGCAGTGGTCTCCTGCAGATGAGTTTTCTGAAGTATAAATCTCTATATATAGCAAAGCAAACTCAGCAGACCCTGAGCAGTCAAAACTGTGGCCAGGACACTTTTGTTTTTTTCTCTCACGCTTGCCTTCCTGCCCCTTTAAGCCATTTTAACAGAGCATGTGGAAGTCATTTCAAACCCCAGCCTGCACAAGTGGGTACGAGTGTCATCATATGGAACCAATTAAGTTCCGTGTAGAAGACACAAGCCAGATTTCTTTTTTACCCTCTCTTTTTTAAAACGGCAACATCACTCAGTCAACACAACTAGCCTGCCCATCCTCTGACCTGTCCATGCCACTTTAAGAAATCCCCCACCACATGCTCTTTAGGAAAACAGGCACATGTTTTCTGTCTCTCTCATTTCACTATCAAAGGAGCCATTTTATTTTCAAAAACATATTTACGCAGCCCTCCCAGCCCCTGTGGAAGGCCTTTAAAGCTTATTCAGCGTTTCCCTGCTCTTGGTATTATTATGTCACTGGGACCATGCCAAGCTGTCTTGAAATGTTGGGATTGATGGAGTTGCACAGCAAGGACATGCTATAGTCTGACACTTTAACACTTTAATGACCTACATAGTCCTATCCAGACCTACACAGACATGTTCTCTCTTAGAAATACCCATCCTAACTCTTCATCTGATGCTTTTAGAGCCTCAGTGAAGATGTCCTTTAGAGATAAATCACAGTGAATTGAACACTGCCTGCTGACTCAGTAGTGTATATTAATAAAACCGGCCTTCCATAAATAAATCAGCACCAGGATGCATTTGTGCTGACATCTTATTGAAACAAAAGTACAGATGAGAAACTAGGCTGGAATATATTTTATTGGACTTGTTAGCAGTTACTCTATTAGGGCAGGGTATTAGAGGGCCGTACCCTTGTTTGTGGAGCATACAAGGCAGTCCAGTCCAGCACCAAACGTTTACAAGTATGTGAATGTTTCTTATCATTATGAGGTTAAGTATGGCCTTGTAAGTATGGAATCAAATTAAGGTCATAAAGATTCTGTACTTGTAAAACATGACCATTATTTGACTTCATATTCGTGGGAACGTAAATGCCAGCAGTTTTTAGATGTAGGAAATAATGTATTTATATTCATATTTGACAGTGATGATTAGAGATACACTGATAATTGATATGTGTGGCCAGGTCATTTTCCTTACCGCAATACATGCCATTTTTAAAAATTTGGAGATCAAACTGTGTGGGCTAAACGAGTGCAGACTTTCACATTTACAGTATTTTATTAGCTAAAGTCACAGTTTAATGCTCTAGGGTCTAAGGGCATTTTCAATGCTCATGTTTCATGTTAAACTGCAAACAACAATCTCACCTCTCTCTGTAATGAGGCCCTGTTTGACCCAGAGCGCTGTGAGCAGGTCATTCAGCCCTAAAACTGAAAAGCTGAAGTTTAATTTTAGAAATTCTTCATGTTGTTTGTGAAAATGTATCTTTTCTTTTGAGTGTCCATTGATGAGTTTCACACAAAATGTAGCTGGACAGATGAATCTACCAGTTACACACAATGAGAAGAACATGATGTCTCTCATGTATCTCAAGCTCTTTTCTTAACCTCAAATTGCCAGCTGTGAGTCACATATGAACTTGCGATAAGATGGAATCAAAATGGTGGGCTACAGATTCAAAAAAAGGAATTAAACGAATTCCTGCACTGTATCGAAATGAAATAATTATTAAAAACACTGACATGGAATTTAGCATGGGCACATTGGAGCTAAATACAATTTCCAACCTAGGCAGGACCCTACAGGCCCATTCATTCATTCATTGTCTGTAACCACGTATCTAGTTAAGGGTCGCGGTGGGTCTGGAGCCTACCCGGAATATTCCTAGAGGTGATTTGTGAAGTATTTTAGAAATTGATTGTAGTTCTTTATGAAATGTTTCAATCATTTGAGCAACTTCATTGAGTGCACTACTGTGTTACATTATTTATTCATTCATTATCTGTAACCGCTTATCCAGTTCAGGGTTGCAGTGGGTCCAAAATCATTGGGCGCAAGGCAGGAATACACCTTGGAGGGGGTGCCAGTCCTTCACAGGGCAACACACACACACACATTCACTCACACCTACGGACACTTTTGAGTCGCCAATCCACCTACCAACGTGTGTTTTTGGACTGTGAAAGGAAACCGGAGGAAACCACGCGGACACAGGGAGAACACACCAATTCCTCACAGACAGTCACCCAGAGCTGGAATCGAACCCACAACCTCCAGGCCCCTGGAGCTGTGTGACTGCGACACCTACCTGCTGCGCAACCGTGCCACCCCTGTGTTACATTAATAGCAGCATATTAGGGATTAGTGTGTCTTAATGTTTATTGCCAGATCAGTGTGTTTTTAAGCACTTAAACATTAACTAAATGATAACAAATAAGTGTGGATCATATGAAATTTGTAGAGGTTATTTAGGTTGTTTACAGTCATAAATATTTAATATTTGGTTAAGGGTTCATTTGTGCATTAAAGCCTTCTGATATGAGTATTGCAAAAGCCAGTATTGCTGTTATGATTAATAACCAATAAACTGTGCAGGCTTTAGTGTTGTTTCCTGTTTACTTAGATTATCAAGTGCTTAAATTGAATTAGGTGTGTTAAATTAGGGCACTGTTTAACACCATAAATGCTATGCTTTACACCATTACATTGATATCTACTTTGAAATTAGAGCAACTCTGAATGGAGTTCAAGATTTTAAAGTGAAGTTTAAACTGGGCTAAAAGCTACTGGTAGCATTTAATCCACAACTGATACTGATATGTAATTGGGTTTAATAACACAGTTTTGAGGGTCTTTTTAAATCGTTTTTACACTGTTTTCTTTGATGTTTCACCACACTGTCACCATAACGTCTGCAGCTCACACATATTTAAAAATCATGGCGAAATGTGTGTAATATGAAAGAGTTTTTGCAGCGTTGGCCTTCTCTCAGCTGTCAGTGAGAACCTCTCTTTAATACTGTAATCCACTCTGCACACCAGGCTACTTCATCAAAGTGAGCTCATTCGGATTTGCATTTAAATACTGATATTTCCTTTCATCTGCTGCTCTCTCTGCAACATAAAGTCAAGGAGAAACAGTCAGGAATTATCAGTGATAACTCTTTTTACCATAATCTTCTCACACTCAAGCCTACAAGAGATGAGTGTTTGTGTGTGTGTGTGTGTGTCTGTGTGTGTGTGTGAGTGAGAGAGAGAGAGGGTTGGAGGAGGATGATGATCAAATCTCCTTGATAAAATTACCCAGAATCTAACCTATAAGCTCTGCAACATCAGACTGTTTTTTGTGGCAGAACTCATTCACTTGAAGCAAGGAATGTTAAATAAAAGAAGTGCGTTTCATTCAGTTGAATGCTATGTATAGTGTTGATTCATTGCAGTTATACATGGCAAATAAATGCGTACCTTATTAAAGGTGGAGGAAGATGTGTTATGTATTTTTTTATTATACTGTTATCAATTTAAATAAAAATTTAGCTTGAATTGCTTAGTTATATTCCGTCTTCCATCTGTTTTTCCCAGGCCCGTCCGCATCCAGTCCTCGGCTCCTGACAAAGAGTCTGTCTCTGGAGCCGGGCCCCTGCCCAGGAGCCCACGACACCCCTCAGCGCCTCTGCTCGGACCCTGGACCACTGGGGCCCCAGCACTGCAATGGCACGAGTGAAAATGGGCCTCAAGATGCACCCCCTCCGCCTCCCAAAACACGGCCACCTTTACCCGGCCCCAAACCACAAGGTATGGTGCTGTATTTAGGGGGCATTTCTGCCAAAACGAAAAATATAACCCCCACAGCATCAGTTATAGACATCCCTTCTAGAGGGATGCCACAGTCTAGAGATCTCTAGAGAGAGATTTTCCAGATGAAAGACCAAGAAAGACTTGAAAATGGGAGGAACTGCTACTCATTGAAGTGAATTTTTGGGGCAGGCTTTTTTTTTTTGTTTGTTTTTAATTGGCACACACAATAGGAAGCCAAAGCTAATATTATTATAATGTAAATTAGCAACTTTGCATATGATTTGCATATTAGCAGATGCTCTAAATCAGAGAAATATAAAAATATGTGTGTTATGTTTTTTGAGGAGTGTAATTTATTAGTAGTTGTAGTTACAGTCTATAGATTAGTAGTAGAAGAGGTTAGTAGAATGATTCAGCTCTGTCAGGCTCCAAAATGTTGTGTAAAGTATTTGAATATTTTGCTGTATATTTTACTGCTGGAATTCCCTTTTAAAACATTTTTAAAAGAAACAGAGTAATTGTGCTTTTCCATTTTATGTGAGCAGAAACCACCCTGCATCCATCCATCTTAACACTCTCTACACACCTTACCAGGTCTGCAGATTTTCGGTTTATTAGATCCAGATGTTTTAGGTTACTGTGGGTCTAAGCTCTGCAGGAAGTTTATAGCAGGGTGGGGCCAAAAATTCTTGTCTTTCAGCAACACTACTGCATTTTAGAAGCTCTTTGTAATCCCTGTTTAAAATACTTTTGTGTTGGAGGTCACAGAGTAAAATGATGGTGTATTCCCAGTACATACAATGCTTGCAGTAATTAAATAGATAATTAATTAGTTGTTTAATTCAAACATGCAAGGGCAGCATTATCTAAGGCTTGTAGCATGAAATAGTGCCGGCGGCCTGATACTGATTTTATGTCCCGCTGGTATGTAGTCACGTGACAAATCCAGTCTAACATAACGATTACTGTATTGATTTTGTCTCGCTCAGTGCCCCCCAAACCACCACATCTTCAACAACAGAGTGCCCGTCGACCCCGGCCCCCAGACAAGCCCCTCCCGCCACCCCCATCTCGCCCGCTCCCGGCAGACCCCCGCCAACCACGGGCCACGCTGCCGCGAGCTGAGGGAAGCTCCTCCCCCACCTGTGTCCTGTCAC
This sequence comes from Hoplias malabaricus, assembly GCF_029633855.1. Classification (NCBI taxonomy): domain Eukaryota; kingdom Metazoa; phylum Chordata; class Actinopteri; order Characiformes; family Erythrinidae; genus Hoplias; species Hoplias malabaricus. Next base: position 37,373,603 of record NC_089813.1, read on the forward strand.
TCATCGAGCGGTTTGAGAGGTGAAAGAGGGCGCACTTGTACTTGAGAGAAATCCTACTTTGTGGAATATGTCTTTTCTGAGGTAAAATAATTCAAAACTCTCATTCGTCTGTATTTTTAGGGAGCAAATCATTGTGGTTCCCGACATCACAGGCGGAGTGATGTGTGCCCCACGGGTCCCTGAGCCACAGTCCTCCTTAAGCCCGTCATCAGAGACCATCCTGCCCTGCACCTCCATTCCAGGACCTGAGGAGGCTCCTCTGGCCAAGGAAGAGCCAGAGGAACAGGAGGAGGAGGAAATGGTGGAGGAGGAAGGAGAGGTGAAAGATGAGGTTCAGGATGAAGATGAGAGTGAGCTAGGGGCCTCCTGCTCGGAAAAGCGTCTGTCCATGGAGTCCGGCTACAGTGCCTCTGACAAAATGCTGGAGGACGCTGTGGAGATGAGGGACCTCAATCAATCAGAAATCCCCTCAGAGCGATTGTCTCTCCCTGCACAACAGACAGACGGCAAACTGGCCAATAGGGACAGTGGTATTGACAGCATTAGCTCTCCGTCCCACAGCGAGGAACTGTGCTTCGCTGGGGATGAGGACCGCATCGGGCATGAACGAGAGATGTGTCCATGCAGTCCCACGGCTACACTCCCTCGCCTCTCCTCCTCTTCCTCCTGCGGATGTGTGGAAGGCTCTGTGGGAAATGGAGTGGCTGCAGCAGAGGGAGGGAGGGACTCTGAGGGGGACAGTGATTTGGAAGAAGGGAGTGGGGATGAAAGTGAGATGAACCCTATGGCTCTGCAGCCTCTGCCAAAAGCAGAAATGCAGGACTCTGTTGAGGTGGGTTTTGTAGTGCAATTGTAGTGTATTGACTAGTAGTGTCGAAGTACTGCTGCTGTTTTAAAGCTGTTAACATATGGTCCTAATTTAACTCTTTCAAATCAACCGTAATTCCAGACTGAAGTCTGGCTGCTTTTACTACTTCAAATACAGCTTTTAAATGTTCGGTTGCATTAATGGTTCTCTTGATAAAAGACAGATATCCGGCTACTGCAATGCAGTTAGTTTATCACAGGTGATTATATTAGCTTTAATAAAACTATAAACACACTGCAGATATCGGTATTAATATCGGAATTATCGGTTCTGTTGTTCTGTACGTTGAAGTCAGTAGGCTCCACTGGATACACTGCTCACCAGAAAAATACGGCTACACAGATAGCATCAGCATAACAAAGGCAGTATCAAATTAGAAAGCTCTGTTTCCTCTCAAAACAAAACAGTCAATCACACTGCATAACATATTATTATCTGCAAAAACAGATTAACCAAGCATAGCTTCGATATAGGATTTTATTTTAAGATGACAAATGACTGTATGTCATGGAGTTTCATCCATGTGAACAAATCCGTGTGAGATTTAACAGTTTGATAGTTGCAGTTTAGAGGTTTACAGATTGCCTGTCATTTAGTGGCCGACTAAAGAATGTCAACTTCCCTCTGTCTCCCCAATTAGTTGTGTTTTCACCACACTCTGAGCGCTTTAGACAGCCGGATTTATGCTCGTCAGTGCAGATGTTTGCAGACTGTCCTCTCTCAACAGGAGTTTGTGTTTTGTGTTTCGCCTCGCAGCTGTCAGTCCAGCAACGAGTGTTCAACATCGCCAACGAGCTCCTCCAGACAGAGAAGGCCTACGTGTCCAGACTTCACTTACTGGACCAGGTGTTCTGCGGGCGGCTGATGGAGGAGGCGAGAGCTCGTGGGTCTTTTCCTTGTGAGGTGGTCATGGGCATTTTCTCCAACATCTGCTCCATTTACTGCTTCCACCAGCAGTTCCTGCTGCCAGCACTGGAGAAACGCATGGAGGAGTGGTGAGTTGGGATGGGAGAACGGGGAAACAATGACTGTAGACGAGGGAGGAATAAAGGAGGAAGAGTTATTACTCTGTAGTCATTTGTTTATTTAAGTTCTACAACAGTGGCATTAATGGAGCACACTGATTTGATATAACTGATACTCATCTATGTCAGATCAACACAGGAGAATGACAGGAAAGGATGAAGTAAGAGACTAAGCTAATTAAATTCTGACAGTCCTGTCTCAGAAACAACAAACACACCCATTCCTGGTTATTTACTTTTCACCTTCTGCCAAAAATCATGGAGAATGTTGCATTGAGAGATCTCAGTTTACAGGACAGTATACTCCTCGATAGATGGATTCAGTAGATAAATAGACAGACCGATGTAAACTGACCTTTGCTGTCTGCCCTTAGGGATGCAAACCCACGGATTGGGGACATCCTGCAGAAGCTGGCTCCCTTCCTGAAGATGTACGGCGAGTATGTGAAGAACTTTGACACAGCCATGGAGCTAGTGAACACCTGGATGGAGCGATCCTCACAGTTTAAAGCCATCATCCATGACATTCAGGTATGACTGGGCCAGAGGTGCACGCCTTGTGGTTGCAGATTGTGGAATGTAAAAGTGAGACATTTTTTGTCCTACTGCTGTTGGAATCAAGCAGCAACATATTATTGATAGGAAGATATAGCTGCTTCTTCCTTTTAAGCGTCTCTTCTCCTTTAGTGACCTGGTCACAAGAAGTTTAATATGTATTTGTTATTATATGTTATTATGATTTAGTTGTCTTTTATTGCTGAGGAAATACAATGAATATTAACCATTAAAATTCTGTTTGCCGCTGGGAGCTTCATTTATATTCAGGTTAAAATCATGGTAGCACACAGGAAAACTCAAATCCATGTGTTTATTTTACTATGGACTCTGTGGATTAGTTTTTAATGTATTGCTAGAGGCTAATACAAAGACTCTGAGTGTGTTGTTTGGTGAGACAAAGTTGCTGGGGTTTTGATTCTAAATAATATAAACATTTCTGACTATTCTTCAATCAAAAACTCAACATTTGGTAGTTTTACGCAGTTTTTTTGTCAAGTACTGAACAAATAATTGAGACACAGTTCTAACAGGCCCAGTTTTATTTTTAAAATTCCTCCAGTTCTTTGACCCCCTGTGAATGCTCTTCCTGAGTGCTTTGAGTTCCAGCAGAGGAAACATGCTTTTTGTGTGTGGGTGGAGAGCAAGGATATTAGTGCCTGACTCCCAAGCGGTCAGTGAAAGCAGGGCCTTCCGTTAAAGACTCTCTATGCGTAAGAATATTACACTCTCCGCAGATGTGTGAAAGATGAGGAATTCTTGCCAGCTGTCTCTCGCACTGTTATAACTGGTGTTAATTGGATGTTACCTTGCTAAATTCACACCTATGCATGAAAAGCGTACATTTGAAATAGACAAGAACACACACGCAAACTCCAACATTTCAACACCTAGCGTAAGGCTTGATAGTCTGCCATGCATTAATTCGTCTTATATTTGGAATGAAATTGGTTTGATTAAAAATAACGAAGTACGTATCGGACGAAAGAGGCTGAAGAGACAGATGTTCTTTTCTAAGTGTAACTGCATCAGATGCTTTCATACATTTCAAAAGCTGTTTAGATTGCTGTATAAATATGGTGAGGAAACACTGACAAACCAGGAATTGAGAATGTAAACGTAATAGAAATATCTAGCAGAAAAGCAAAAATGAAAACATAATAGTTAAGACAACGTGAAAACGTAATGAATGAGGTACATTTTCAAAGGATTTAAGAAGACCAGTGAAAGATAAAGATCAGATTATTCCCATAGCTCTTTTCTACAGATTATCAGTAAGGCTGTCTGGGGAATATCTAAGCTAAAGAGAATTAATTCTGAGAGATTCTATCAGTTTAAACAAAGATTACACCCCAGGCTTTGGTCTTGTCAAGGTTTAAAAAGAACTACATACAATTATGGTGCTCATTTTACATTAATGAATCATTTATGGATATTATGTCTGTTTGTTTCATTATTCCAGCAGCAGTTATTGCATATCTGTGTGCATGAGTTTATACATGTCTGACATGTCCGTGGCTTTGGTTTTCTGCTGCTGGGTGTGTGTGGCAGAAAGAGGAGATGTGTGGTAACCTCACCCTGCAGCACCACATGTTGGAGCCCGTGCAGAGGATCCCTCGCTACGAGCTGCTGCTGAAAGACTATCTTCACCGTCTGCCTGAAGATGCAGATGACTTTAAAGATGCACAGAGTGAGTGTGTGAGAACGTATGATTTACACAGGGTTCAATTTAAGTTGAATTCCTATGTTTTTCACAGATAAATCATTCAGTGTTGTTTGATGTGAAATACACTATCCAATATTTTGTTCATAGTGGTGGTGAAAGGAACTACATGTCTGAGTAGTTGAATTTCTTGTGTATTACTTGTGCCTGCTGGGGACATTTATTATACTGTAGTCGACCCCTTTGAGGTTGTGGGTTCAAGCCCTGGTCCAAAAACACATGTTGGGTGGATTAGGTGGATTGGCTACTCAAAAGTGTCCATAGATGTGAGTATGTGAGTGAATGTGTGGGTGTGTGTCGCCCTGCAAAGGACTGGCGCCCCCTCCAGGGTTTGTTCTCAACCGGGTAGCCTCCAGACCCATCGCAACCGTGAAGTGGATAAGCGCTTACAGACAATGAATGAATGAAAAAATAAATAAGCAAATAATGATTGTAAATTTGTGAATTCCTGTCCTCAGAATCTTTGGAGCTGATTGCTACAGCAGCTGAGCATTCCAATGCAGCCATTAGGAAAATGGTGAGTGAATTTTCTCATGAGATCTAAAAACCCCACACAGATGCAGCTGCCTAAGGCTGTGTCTGAAACCCTGAACGGGTAGATGTCTCTGTGCTGAGCAGCCACTTATTGCACAGTGTACTGCACCCAACCCAGGCGATCCCCCTCAGGATTTGTGAAAAGAGCCCACACTGCCACTTAGCCGCACTGCTTTGTAATTAGAGCCGGTTGCCTTTTTCATGAGCAGGGGCTGTCCAAAGTCTGTCATTTAGAACTGCTAATTGCCAGTGTTTTTGCTTTCACGGCCTCTGCTCTGTGTGAGAAGAAGCTTAGCCAAGTGTAATTGACCCAAACAGGCAAAGCTGTGAACCACTGATTAGCCAAACACGTTTTCTCTTGAATTTTTAATTTTTAAATGGCCTTTTGCTAAAAAAGTGAGTGCTATTATTATATTGAATGTTACAAGTTTGTGTGTGTGTGTGTGTGTGTGTGTCTGCTGGTCTCAGGAGCGCATGAGAAAGTTGCTGAAGGTGTATGAACTGCTTGGGGGAGAAGAGGACATTGTTAACCCAACTAACGAGCTCATTAAGGAGGGACACATCCTCAAACTGTCAGCCAAGAACGGAACTTCGCAGGACAGATACCTCATACTGGTGAGGGGCTTCTGCCTTTTGCCTGGGAGAATATCAAATAGAATATCAAAGGTGTAAATCTCTGAACTCACAGCCTGACGATCTAATTCACATTTTTTGGGGAGATGAATCAATGCATCATTAAATTGATGGATTTTGATGTCATTTGGTAATTATTCAGAGCAATATGGATGAATGTGATTCGATGCCATTTGCAAAATATTTAGGAAATAACATTGAAAAAGAATATATATATGTTCAGTTTAACTAGAATGGTTACAGACAATGAATAATAGGATGAATGAATATACTTCGTCTTGAAGTACCGTTGTTTTACACAGTTTAGAGCTTCCTCTACAGATCCCAGGTTACTTTAGGAAGGACTTGTTTATTAGCTAATTCATTAGCTAATTCGGATTATTGCCTCATGATACATTTCATAATGAAAATATTTTACACCTCTAGACCTAGGCATTATATATTTGGGTTTGTGTGTGACCCCTCTTTATCCCTCTCTTCAGTTCAATGACAGGTTACTGTACTGTGTCCCGAAGCTGAGACTGATTGGACAGAAATTTGGAGTGCGGGCGAGAATTGATGTAGACGGCATGGAGGTATGTCATAAGATCATTTTTCACCCGCTGTGCCTTGCTATACCAAGAATAGCTTTCCCAGTAAATTCATAACTCACTGATGTTTTTTGATTTTGATGTGGGGAAGGACTGACTTGCCTGTGTGTTTTTCAGCTGAAAGAGACAAGCAGTATAAACGTTCCTCGGACGTTTCTAGTGTCTGGAAAACAGCGCTCTCTTGAACTGCAGGCCAGGTGAGATTACATGACAAATATTGTTCATTGTATCACAGTGTATTACAAGGCCTAGAACAAATGCTACATGTGGAAGTTAAAGTACTACTAATGTTATGCCTTATAGTTACAGATAAAACTGTTAAAACAAATCCAGACGTGGCTAGCAGGCAGATTGTATTTGGACCGCTCTTCAATTCCTTTTACTATTAGCTTTTTTATTCCTTTAATGAGGTGCACATTGTTAGAGTGAAAGAGGAACACAGTGAAGGCTATTGTTCATTACAGAACTAATGTTTAAATATTTAGTGTCTCCAAGGTAAAAACCTGCTGATGGCACCCTAATGGTATCAGAACATTACTTGAAAATGAGCTCCAGCCAAAGAGCCTAGCAGCTCAAAAATAATTACTAAATTGTGTATAATTACAGGGATATCTTTTTTCTTTGATAGGACTGAAGAAGAAAAGAAAGACTGGATTCAGGTGAGCTGTTTGCTCAGCTCCCCCACGGTGCCTTGTTTTCTGTCTTGTCTATCTTCTTCCTTTTTATTCACCTACCTTTCTGTGCTTTTAAATTCTATTAGGAGCTTTTGTCATGCTCTACCTCTGTGTCTTACAGGCCATCCAAGCCACTATTCAGAGACATGAGCAGAGTGTTGAGACATTCCGAATGTTGAATTGCTCTGTTCGCGAGGAAGACTGCACGCCCCCCAATTCACCGGTTAGAGCCCTTCTTTTGTTCTACGTCTTTTTCTGTGTGTGTGTGTTTATGTTGTGATTCGCATCTCTGACCACTTTTTCTCTATATTGCTGACTCAGAATTGCACGGAGCTGGGAAAACGTGCCCCAACTCCAATCCGGGAAAAAGAGGTGACGCTATGTATGAAGTGCCAGGAGCCATTCAACTCCATCACTAAGCGACGCCACCACTGCAAAGCATGTGGACATGTGCGTGTAGCCACAAACATACACCTAAACACACCCATTAATTACCAAATTAAGCGCATCGGCATCACATTTTTCAGCAGACATCAGCAAGTCCAGGCATCAGACAGGATGAGTCACACCTGTTTATGATCATTTGGAGGTCTTTACAAAGTTCTTCTTTCACTATGGCTCATTTGGCACATTGGTTCTTTTTGTAAAGGCTCTAAAGTGCATAGGTTGGATTTGTGTGTGTGTGTGTGTGTGTGTGTGTGTGTGTGTGTGTGTGTGTGTGTTGCCAAAAGCTGTAGAGACACATAATGCAGTTTTAGTTCCCTGCAGAGATGATACATGTTTCGGCAGGAAGAGGCTAATGTCAACTGTTTTATTTCCAGGTGGTGTGTGGGAAGTGCTCAGAGTTCCGTGCCCGGTTGTTGTACGATAACAATCGGGCAAACCGTGTGTGTATAGACTGCTACACAACACTGGTGGGAGTCCCACCCTCTCCAGCCAGTCTGACAAATAGCACTCAAAGAAGACGCTCTATTTTAGAGGTAAGACACTAAGAAAAAGATGACAAATTGAGTTTCAGAGGCTGTTATATTTGCCCGTACCACTGGGTTCAGTCAGTTCATTAATGTTGCTGATAATTCACTGATACAAACCATAATAGCTAAAAACTAAAACCTATCGCCTATGTCTGAAATGTCACTATATAATGCACTATTTTTAGGGTTTTGCAGTGTCTGAAAACATAGTGAATCATTTTCAGTGTACTCAATCCCACAATGCACCACAAAACGGTTACCCAAAAAGGTTCATGGATACCTATAATCCACTCGGTTGTATGGTTGTATTACTGTATAGTGAGAATTATAGGGCATGGTGAATAGGGATCTATATTGGACACATTGTATGAAATGGCTCATCATATACAGGGGTTGGACAATGAAACTGAAACACCTGTCATTTTAGACCACAATAATTTATTAGTATGGTGTAGGGCCTCCTTTTGCGGCCGATACAGCGTTAGTTCGTCTTGGGAACGACATATACAAGTCCTGCACAGTGGTCCGAGGGATTTTAAGCCATTCTTCTTGCAGGATAGTGGCCTGGTCACTACGTGATGCTGGTGGAGGAAAACGTTTCCTGACTCGCTCCTCCAAAACACCCCAAAGTGGCTCAATAATATTTAGATCTGGTGACTGTGCAGGCCATGGGAGATGTTCAACTTCACTTTCATGTTCATCAAACCAATCTTTCACCAGTCCTGCTGTGTGTATTGGTGCGTTGTCGTCCTGATACACGGCACCGCCTTCAGGACACAATGTTTGAACCATTGGATGCACATGGTCTTACTGGTGCAATGTGAAGTTAATGAAGATTGGCCACCAGTCTGCTCCAATTTAGCCATGTAACCTCCCACACTACAACGACAGGGGTTTTAGTTTCATTGTCCAACCCCTATACATTTTTAATTAGTTATTGCTTTATGATTCAGTTCAGCAGCATGTTCTTTTTTTTATTATTACATGACAGTGTTGACATATCTGTATTTTTACTTTTGACAAATTTAGAGTACACACTTGACAACAGTTTATATTTGTGGCCTGCCTCATTGTGATCAACTATCTACAATTCCAAGCATTGTAGAACCATGTTCATTACTGACATAATAGAGCCTCATTTGCTGAAATCACTTGATGTGGCCACTTTGATGTACTCTTTGAATCCCTAAGCAGCAATTATTATAATTGCATATCTATTATGTAATGACTTCAAAAAGTATCATATAAAAACATTTCCATGTACTTTGAAAATTAGCAAATATGTATAATGATATCTTATTTAGAGTATTTCTTTGCTCTGGCTTATTAACTGTTCTAATCCAGCCTTTATATTTTAAAAAAGGCTTGTTGACTCGGTGCTTTAGGGTCTAATCTCAGGGAAAAGAGTAATGCAGCAGCGCTTAAGAAGTCTAGGACTTTCTCAAGTGGAAATGTTGATGGCAGGTTTAAGAGGGTATTTCAAAACAGAATTGAAGCAGAGGGCCTGATATTGTGATACACTGTGTCCTGTAGAAACAGGCCTCTGTCGCGGCGGAGAACAGCGTGCTCTGCAGTTTCCTGCACCACATGGAGAAGGGTAGTGGACGTGGCTGGCAGAAGGCCTGGTTCGTCATCCCTGACAATGAACCACTGGTGCTCTACATATATGGTGCTCCACAGGTGGGGAATCAGCTGATACAACAGATGTTATATGATACATATGTAATATTGTTCTTGCAGCACAGGGAGAGCACACTCCTTTTAATTACCATTCATATATATGTTATAATATTGGATATTGTTGTAACTCACATCTGTGTAAACCCTGGTCAGTGAATTTATCTCATGATGAACCACTGTCCTACAAACATAACTTTTTGTTGTTGTCGTTCTTACGTTCTGATTTTGAACAGGATGTAAAAGCCCAGCGCAGCATCCCACTCATTGGTTTTGAAGTCTCCCTTCCTGAGTCATGTGACCGTCTGGAGCGTCGCTATGCCTTCAAAATGAGCCAGAGTCACCTGACAGTTTACTTCAGTGCAGATGGGGAGGAGCTTCAGCGGCGCTGGATGGAAGTCCTCTCAAGAGCAGGGAGAGGGGAGGAGTTACAAGCTCATGGTCCAATCTCTGAGGCTCTGGAAGAAGAGGGAGAGGAGCCAACCTCTCTCGGAGAAAGCACATGATTGGTTGATAAATATATCTTTTTTTTTCACACATGAACTGTACAAATAAGACCACAAGGACAGTATCTGGCTTACAAACTTAAACACACACTCACACACACACACACACATTATACACACATGCACACACACAACTTTTACACACATCTGTTCTATTTGTCGGTTGTAAGTTGCATGAAGTATCTACAGGTACGTTTCTCTGTGTATTTCTCATCTTCTCTGAGTGTCAAGTGTTTGCAAAACCTGCCAAATGTGTGCTCACATGCACATGGCGCCTGAATGGACACCTCAGAGATAGACGCCATGCTTAATACCACTTTTCCGCAGCTAGCAATTTCTATGTTAAATAGGTCCACTCTTTCTGCCAACCATTGCCGTGTTGTTTTAAAAGAGTGAGTTTCTTGCTGGGGTTTTCAGTGCTTGTAAACTCATCTGTGTTGTTCTGGAAGAAGGCCTGCAAATTAGGCAACTTGGCACCGAGTGCCACAATCAAGTTCAGTATGTGGGTCAGTGGTGCATAGGGCAGTTTCTGCATAGGTCTACTCTAAGGGTTTCCAGTTCATAAAAATAAATAAGTGTAATAAATATAACAGGTCACACAGGTCAATCAGGGAGCTCTACTTCTCCCCTTTACTAAGACAGCATATATATGTCCACAGTTCTCTATCTAATGACGAAATTCCAGACTGTGTACGTTCTCCTAAACACTGAAAACATGGCATTGTAGAAAATATATTTTTGAGAGTTTTGGACAGCCTTTGGACTGAAGAGTCTAGCTTTGTTGCTGATTTGGCACAGGTGCTTTTCAGCAAATACCAAACCAGAGAACCTGGTCTCATGAATGAGCGTAAAACGTGGAACCTCAGATCAGCTCACTTCTGCCACCCAGTGGAGCTTTGTAATGCTTCCCAAGGTCCAGATTTGGCTTAATACCGTTCAAACAAAAGGAGAAAGTGTGTTAAATTATGGGTCTAAAAACACATACCACAGCGTGTGTGAGTTCCCTGTCGCTTCTGAGGAAATTAATTAATGTTTTTTTGTGTTTGTAGATCATATGCAGGGGGACATAGAGGAGATTGTAGATACAGAATGAGAGTGAGAGACAGAGAGAGAGAGGTATGTGTGTATTGGGCTAGTTTTAATCATTATAACATCAGTGATATGTCTGCCTTTTCCAGAAGGGGGTTTTGATAAGAAAATGTAGAGTATATATAAATAAAACATGGTCAAAGTTTTGATGAGGATAATAAGCGTTTTAAACAGTGTTGTATTTGTGTATGAAAAGTGCTCAAAGGGTAAAAGATAACTGCGTTTGTAAATATAATTTATTTCTCTGAACCCAGTTTTGTGGGTTGGGTATTATTGACGAGCTCGATGTTCCCTTCGTTATGTGGTGTTTAGATGGACCTCAGAGCATACTGTGGAGAGTATCTGAAGATAAACTTCTCTTTTCTACCACATTTTTGTGGGAAATTGTCCATATTCAGTGATTTAGGAAGGGGTTTATTTGGTTTTCTCATTAAAACTGATGACAGAAAATGGTTTGCCGGTGTGTTACGGCCCGGTCACTCATGCCGATCTGCTGTTGTGTTGGGTATTGTTTTTGATATTGCTCTGTTGTTGAAAACACTTGCTTGATTAAAAGTGAAGCCGGACCGGTCAGTTGTATTTTAAAGTTTTAAAGTGGCCACCCGTTTCCCGTTCGTCTCGCGTCGGCGTGCCAAAAGACAATGTCAGAAAACGAGTTATATGAGTTCAGTAGAACTGAGATTGCGTCATCACAGTGGAGAGTTAATGATCATTTAAAAAGACATGTATGTGTTCATGGCTGTGAATGTGTGCGTGCGTGTGTGTGTGTGTGTGTGTGTTTCATGGACCATAATGATCATTGTCCAGCCTTCAGTTGAGCCTGCCACTCATTCACACTTGCAAACCCCTCCATCACCACAACAGAAAAGCATGTTTGTGTTTACCTGCTGTAGACTTTCTCTTAATTACGCATCTCTGTGTCATGCCTTACATATCCACATATCTGCATTTGTCTCTCTTTTTTTAACCTCTGCTTTTTTGCCAAAGTATACTGCAGGAGAATATGTATTATTGTGTGTTGTGTTTATCTATGTGTTATGTTTTTTTTTTATCTGTATTTATTGTTTTTTTTTTTTACTTCATGAGGCTTCTTGCCTATAGTTCTTGTGTAGAACTGAAAGGCAAGAAGAAATATGTGCAGTGCAGATTCAAAATACAGAGTCACAGTCACCAAATACAGAATTTCTCAGATCATAATGCATTGTTGTTCAGTTCAGTACATCCTGTAGTTCTGCATATTATTAATAAATTGGTGCAATAATTCCTGTATTCGCCAAAATTGCAAAAGACAACAATATACTTTACTGGGCAAAGTCAAAGACCACCCTTCATTTATTCACGTTTATGTCAAAACTAACAAACTAATTAAAACTATTAGCAGACAACAACATGGAGAAAAATGGATACCTAGCAATTGCACAGCATTCTTTAGACTAACAACTCTGCTAGATAAACAGTAATTAAAGCGTTCATCTTTGAGAGACGGGAGAAAGACAAGATCCACACATGAATGAAAAAAACACTGTGAGCCTGAAAGGGTGTGGAGCTGTCAAGAATCCATCACTGAGAAAAGGAAATAGAAAAAAATAAATAAGCTGGCAAGAAAGGACACCCTATCACACACACACACTCAATCAATCATTCATTCATTATCTGTAACCCTTATCCAGTTCAGGGTCACCTACCTGGAATCATTGGGCGCAAGGCAGGAATACACCCTGGAGGGGGCGCAAGTCCTTCACAGGGCAACACAGACACACACACATTCACTCACACCTACGGACAATTTTGAGTCGCCAATCCACCTACCAACGTGTGTTTTTGGACTGTGGGAGGAAACCGGAGCACCCGGAGGAAACCCACGCAGACACAGGGAGAATACACCACACTCCTCACAGACAGTCACCCGGAGGAAACCCACGCAGAAACAGGGAGAACACACCCCACTCCTCACAGACAGTCACCCGGAGGAAACCCACGCAGACACAGGGAGAATACACCACACTCCTCACAGACAGTCACCCGGAGGAAACCCACGCAGACACAGGGAGAATACACCACACTCCTCACAGACAGTCACCCGGAGCCCCTGGAGCTGTGTGACTGCGATACTACCTGCTGCGCCACCGTGCCGCCCTCAATCAATCAATTAATTGAATAAATAAATAAGTGTCTCTGTGTGTGTGTGTGATTGTTTAGACTTCTGAGTAGGTTTCAGTTAATACACATTTTCTTCATTCGTTCCTGATATTGAAGAATGAATAACTTTTTACCAGAAATGAATAAAAGGTGGTCTCTGACTTTTGCGCATTGCTGTATGTCCCCGTTCCTGGTTTATAAATTCCTCCTCTTAACTTTGTTGGCATTTAACGCGACAACATCTGGTTAGGTGTCAGGATACAAGACTAGATTTTATAGTATGCTTCAGGGGATGCAAATGAGTTCCGTGGAACCTGAGCACAATCGCACCATTTGCATATTTTACCAAAAGCTGCTGGAAGATTCGTCTTTTCACTGCTCCTGAACCAATGTTTCAAACAAGAGCTCCTAGTCTGCGGAGCTGAGAAAGTGTTCATAAATAACTCACTGTTGTGACAGGACCAGTCAAACCTCCTAGCATTATAACACCTAAACCGAGTAGAGAGATACTGTCGTCAGAGCTGCGTAGCTGACATGGCCATGTCTTTTTAATTGTAATGCGTCTGGAAGAGTTATCTGGCAACATCTATGCAGTTGTTTCTTCTGCAGGTTTTCAAAACACTACGTATACTATCATTGGCTCTTGTAAAGTGGTGAACCCTGGCTCTGCTTGTTACTCTTTTTCAAATGAAAACTCACCTTAAGCCAGTGATCATCCAGATTTTAATTAATGCTGAGATGGATTAATTAGTTACGGAGCATTTGCCTGTCCAAACAGGATTCTTAAATTTGGCTGAAAGTTGTGTGATATAAGGCTGAGCTTTATAAATGATTGAGCACGGAGAGGCAATAAATGTTAATCTTTATCTGTAACAACACCTGAAAAGCTCATTGAGGTCATGTCCACGTACTGACCTCATCATCACAGCTTGGCCCTGTGCGTTGAGACTTCCTCGAAGAAACCCAATAAAGTTGCCAGATAACGAAGCAGAAGTGATTGAAGGTAACAGATATGACTATGTTAACCCAGGAAAACTGTCTTATGAAATAAAAAGTTTAGCGTTACGCAAACGAGTCCTTCACCTGTTTGTCAAGACGTGACTAAGACGTACAAAATAATATGTGGCATCAGTTTTCATTATATTTCCTCCCTAGTGGAATCTGTATAGAATTGCTGTACACATGATGAGTATTACTGTTATTACAAGTACTATTCTAATTATTATCGTTAATTATATTAGTGGCAGGCCACTGGGTACCATTGTATGTTGATAACCCAATGAAATCTGTGCAAGATCATGAAAATGTTTATGAATTAAAGTAATTAAAAAAGATTTAAGCGTCAGAATTCACTTCCAATTCCAAAATGTCATTGTGTTATCGGTTATGGTGTAAGAGATGTTATGAGAATGACCCATTATTTGCTGCACCTATGCACCTACATCACGCCTCACTAGCTCTGTTAAAGAACTAGGGACTATAAATTCACTAACATGATTCCTGTTGGCAGCACGGTGGTGCAGCAGGTAGGTGTCGCAATCACACAGCTCCAGAGACCTGGAAGTTGTGGGCTCGAGTCCCGCTCCGGGTGACTGTCTGTGAGGAGTGTGGTGTGTTCTCCCTGTGTCTGAGTGGGTTTCCTCCGAGTGACTGTCTGTGAGGAGTGTGGTGTGTTCTCCCTGTGTCCGCGTGGGTTTCCTCCTGGTGCTCCGGTTTCCTCCCACAGTCCAAAAACACATGTTGGTAGGTGGATTGGAGACTCAATTGTGTCCGTAGGTGTGTGTGTGTGTGTGTTGCCCTGTGAAGGACTGGCGCCCCCTCCAGGGTGTATTCCTGCCTTGCGCCCAATGATTCCAGGTAGGCTCTGGACCCACCGCGACCCTGAACTGGATAAGGGTTACAGATAATGAATGAATGATTCCTGTTCCTATAATTAGCTGATTATCCAGGATAGTGTTTATCAACCTTATGAATAAGTGATGCTTTAAGATTGGGGTACTGAATGGCTTAATGAAGCAATTAGGATCCTATTGTACTCTTCACATAATTGACCAACTTTGAAAGAGAGTTCAATATTGGGACAAAGATGGCAAGAATAATAGAGTTGAAAATGTCAAAAGCACACATTCAAAAAGAGTGATACTAATGCAGCTCTTCAGGAAAACATCAAAGCAGGGCATGATCAGAGTAATCAGTTAGATCCTTCTATTCACATATCCATAGTGAACTCACATAGGCAGAAATGTGGAAACAATGATACAGTGTCGGTCTCTTTTTTCTGTGGCTGGCCACTGCCTCTTATTTCCAAAAATAAATAGATGTCCAGGATCGACCAACATCTGACCAATATTTAATGATTATGACATAAGGTCTCATCTATTACTTGCTCGTATTATGACAAAGCAAATCAAATGTATGAGATGTTAAGTCATTATGACAATGTAATTCATGATTATGAGAAATGATAGAGAGCTGTATCCTTGGTGAGGGTGATATAAAGGTGCACTGGGTAGTTTTGTTTAATTTTCATATTAGAGGGAATAAACTGCATATTACAAAGGGTGTTCCTGGAAATTAGTGATGGTATCAACACAAGTGCTTTCTATGTGAGAAAAACCTGTTTGAAAAACAGCTGTCTTTGTTGTTGTGGTTCATCTGCTCGGCAGCTGGAGATCACCTTGAATAATGCAGCAGTACATTGGTTGGGATTCAGGATGCATAAACTCTGGAGGCAAGGTAGGTGTGCTTTAGTAAGAACTATGCACTTTTATGAACCAATTATGAAGAGCTCCTTTATTAATATAAGTGATGTACCTTTTACAACAAGCATTATGTTACATGTAAACATTTCTGTGAATATCAAAAAGTGGAGGGCAGGGCTCACACCTTTAAAGGATGGGTTAAAGGATGATAAGTCTGTGGCTGTTTGCTGAGAAACTGTTCTGTTGTGACAGAGAACTGAGAAGTGTTGTGATAGGACCAGTCAAACCTCCTAGCATTTTAACACCTAAACTGAGTAGAGAGATAGTTGGCTATATCTTTTTAATTGTAATGTGTCTTGTAGGGTTATCTGGCAACATCTATGCAGATGTTTATTCTGCATGTTTTCAAAACACAAAGTATATTATGAAAATACACTATTACAGATGGGCGGCACGGTGGCACAGCAGGTAGGTGTCACGGTCACACAGCTCCAGGGACCTGGAGGTTGTAGGTTCGAGTCCCGCTCCGGGTGACTGTCTGTGAGGAGTGTGGTGTGTTCTTCCTGTGTCTGCGTGGGTTTCCTCCGGGTGACTGTCTGTGAGGAGTGTGGTGTGTTCTTCCTGTGTCTGCGTGGGTTTCCTCCGGGTGACTGTCTGTGAGGAGTGTGGTGTGTTCTCCCTGTGTCTGTGTGGGTTTCCTCCGGGTGCTCCGGTTTCCTCCCACAGTCCAAAAACACACATTGGTAGGTGGATTGGCGACTCAAAAGTGTCTGTAGGTGTGAGTGTGTGAGTGAATGTGTGAGTGTGTGTGTTGTCCTGTGAAGGACTGGCGCCCCCTCCAGGGTGTGTTCCTGCCTTGCACCCAATGATTCCAGGTAGTCTCTGGACTGAACTGGATAAGCGCTTGAATGGTACTATTACAGACATATTTTATGAACCTTTGGCTCTTTTGTGAATCATTGTCTCGTGTAAAGTTGTGAATTCTGGTTATTTTATTTACCATTGTTATTAAATAAAACATTTTTTCCAAAAAATAAAGGTTGCTTGATTATCACATGGGGGTTTTAGGGATATAAACAGGTTTCTCTTTATTGTGTTTATTTTTTACGCTTTCGTTGCTCAATATTTAAAGGTATGAGCTCATCCTCTAAATATTTACGAGGCTGAAATCTGCGTTGCATCAGTTAGACCTGTGTTTAGCGCTGGTGGGGGGGACTCTCCACGACAAACGAGATTGACAAGCGCTGAAGTAAACAACCACTTATACTGGCCTCTTATTGGTGTGAATGTATATAAGCCCGCCCATATCAAACTCCTATTGGCTAACGCCGCTGTCAACCAGGCTCTGGTGATTTGTCGTTTCTAAGTAGCGACGTCACATTGGGGGCTTTCCCAGTGTAGAGTCGAACTCCAGCTAACGGTACCCGGGCTCAGTACCGCAGAGCCCCCGAGAGAGTGCACGTCAGCGGCTTTAACGGCATTAGACAACGTTAAACGGTACGAGTTCGCTTCTTATAGCTGTGCTAAGCGACTGTTACGACTTTAAAATGCTCGTTAATGAGAGATAGACTGATAGTTTGCGTGTTAACTGTATTGTTTACCGGGTCGTGATACTCAGGACGAAACAGAAAGCTCTGAAACACTGGCTCAAGTTCTAGATAAAAACAGCTCTCTTCAGCCCTTTTTCATCCTGAACTAGGTACTTGCCACAAGTCTAGCAGACTCTCTGGAGAAACACTCAACGTTAACCAGGATATTCTGAGCGCATTCCGTAGGTGGATTTAAGCTGGTCCTGCAGCCAGCCACACAGCTCAAAGAGCGGCTGCCTCTCTGTGGAGAAATGTCTAGCCTTTCTGTCCCAGCCCAGGAACAGGGAGAAGAGAAGGGGACACTGGAGGCTTCCTTAAAACAAAAGAGCATCAGTCAGGTCGTGGTGCCTGGACATCAGCCGCAGACCGTCTTCGTGATCCTGGATTCCTCTGAGTCTCTCAACCTCATCAGGTGGGTGGGGAGGTAAACATTAAAGGTGCAATCAGTGAATTTTACCACAATATATGTTATTGTTGTTGTTGTTATTATTATTACATATGTATACAAAATGCAACTCGTGTAATGAACCAAACTGCTTTGTAGCCTCTTGATGAACTCGTTTCTGCTTCATGGAGTGGGTCTCCCCATTTTTAAAACAGTTTAGTAAAGAATTTCTGACACATCCAAGCTATTATGCTTAAACAAAATGGCTGCTTTTTTACACTGAGAAGAGTTCTTTAGGGCGGTACGGTGGCGCAGCAGGTAGTGTCGCAGTCACACAGCTCCAGGGACCTGGAGGTTGTGGGTTTGATTCCCGCTCCGGGTGACTGTCTGTGAGGAGTGTGGTGTGTTCTCCCTGTGTCCGCGTGGGTTTCCTCCGGGTGACTGTCTGTGAGGAGTTGGTGTGTTCTTCCCGTGTCCGCGTGGGTTTCCTCGGGGTGCTCCGGTTTCCTCCCACAGTCCAAAAACACACGTTAGTAGGTGGATTGGCGACTCAAAAAGTGTGAGTGTGTGTTGCCCTGTGAAGGACTGGCGCCCCCTCCAGGGTGTATTCCCGCCTTGCGCCCAATGATTCCAGGTAGGCTCTGGACCCACCGCGACCCTGAACTGGATAAGGGTTACAGACAATGAATGAATGATGGTTCTTTTAAAATATCCTGCATTTTCCTTTTCTGACAACCTTGTGGATCCATAATTTTTATCCTTTGGGATACAGCAAACTGTTCCTTTAAGACTGAATCATAGACACCCCTGTGTTGTCCCTTTAATCAAACATCAAACCACACCGAAACACTTAATCAGTGTGAATGGGGGCAGGACTAAAGAAGGTTGTCCCTCCTCCCGGAGTTACTTGGCTATTAAGTTAGCTTTGTGCTAACAGGCATTTTAAAAACGTTCACCTAAACTGGCTTTTTGTAGAAGAATTTTAATGTTGAGTAATAAGAGGATTTAATTATGAACGAATACTGAAAATAACACTTGAGCTTTGATCAGAACAGTGTTAGATGCTGAGGAGGACACAAACTTTAATCAAGCAGTTACTAAATGGCATGTGTACTACAACATTAATAACCTTTACTCAGACTAATAGTTCTCACTGTACGTTTATTTCATATCAACAAAGGCATCAGTATGTTTTTACACGGTCTGTTTTTAAAACTGTCCAAACTTCATTGTAGGGACACATCAACAGTATTTTAAAAATAGTACCACAACAGTCCGTTAGCAGTTCATTCTTTAACTCTGTGTTGGAGTTAAAACACATAAAAACTGCATGGTTCATACTGTCCCTAGACTCAACATCCAATTCACAGTCTGATTGTTTGTAAGATCTTGATTGCGTTCTTGGTGACTACTCAGATGCTGATACAGCTGTTAGAAAAGTAATTAGCCTACATTCCACTTCATTTACACAGCCGGTCTTTATCTCCGCTATGACATGATACTTGACTTTCCCCAATAGTGATCAACAGATCGGTCGTGTGGCAACAAAGCCTGGAATGTGCTGTTTGATCTGTTAAAGATAAACCAACGCTTTGTTGTGTGGCTTCTTGCAACAGCACTCAACAAGTGTTTACTATTTGTTAACCAACTTGTTCCGGTGCTTTGTGAAATAGGCGTGTGGGTTCGGGTTCGTTGACAGGGATTTACTTTATTCTGGACTATGCAAAATACCAACACTTTTCTAAATCTAAATCTAATAGTTCTAGGTTACGCTCCTTGGTCCACTTTTGTCAGAGGCCACCTCACAGCTTGTATGAGAGCATTTTCCCTTTTAAATTGAGTCTGTTGCCTGTCACACTGTCTCATCTGACTAACTCCGCTTTGCTGGCCTCAGCAGTGCTGTCACGTCTTTTTTAATGTGTGTGGGTTTCTGGTTCACCCTTTGATAGCTCACTCAGCAGCGTGCAGACTGATCTGTCCTTCCTTACTGGGAGAAACGGAACCAGGTTTTGTGCAAAGAGCTGATGCTGGCGTTCCTTCCCTGAGACCAATGAATGAGAGGAACTTCTCCTAGATGTGAACTCTCACTTGAACATGCGTGAGAATCCTAGCGGACTAGAGACTTGTTTGTGCTAACCGTTAGGACGTATAAGTCAGGGAATAACAGACCACAAATATTGTTTATGTAAAAGTCTGTGTTTATTCAACAAAACTGTGGTGGAAATCTTTAAATTACTGACAGATTTCAGCTTAGGCCTGATTTCTATTCAAAGCCTGTTTGCTCGTCCTTGTGAATAAACATTGTAATGGGTTTATTGACGTAGTTACACTTGGAAGGACAGGGCGAGAGTGTCGTTAAAATGAACGGTAGCGTGTGTATGGATATTTAAAGTAATTGCAGGGTTACTACTGCTGCGTGAACATAGCAGCGTATTATTACACAGAATAAGTGAATAATGGAAGCTCATTTTATCACAGAAGATGTGACACCCTTTTGCGGGTTGTAACATTATTGTATACAGACTTTCCCTTGATCGTTGTAGGGTTGAGGGTCTCCTTTATCAATGGTGGGAAGTCCAGGTCTAGGCTTAATACACGTTCTGCAAAAAATGAATGCTAAGCGTCTGAAACCTAACCCAGTAATCAGTCGGATTTAAGCTGTTGGGAAGAGTGCACAGAGATACAAATCCTACTGTCACTGCAGTGATGTTTGTGCAGTGCTTTTGGGGAAAAGTAACAAGTGATTTTAAAAATTAATCCCTAGAATTTAATGCTGAGCTAAAAAAAAATGTGCCTCTTTTCCAAAAAAAAAAAATCAGAGCCTTGATAAACAGCTTTCGTTTTACTCCCTCCATCCTTGAATTTTACAGGAAATGACTCAGCACAGCTGCTCATGCTGTTTTTCTCTTTTTTCTGCTGCTCTAGTTTCCAGTGAGCTGTGTGCTGGAAATGAATGAACGGTGCAGGCTTACTGAGTCCAGGGAATGGTCTGTTTTGTTTGTGCCTAAAGGAATGCATGGTTCAACATGTGCTGTCCTCATGAAAGAGGACGTGCAGGGGCAAGAAATGCTTAGTTATCTGTAAAAAACAATGTTAACTTCATGGTCAATACTCGCCTCTGAGACATTTAAGCAGAACTCACGCAATTGTTTCACGAAAGCAGGATTCATGTATCTAAAAGTGAGGATGCACATATGGATTTGTCGTTTTACTACATGCTCAGCTACAACGTTACAGCAGTTATTTTAACCCCTGAAAATGCCAGGCTTATTACATACTAAAGAATATTATTCCCTAAATCGTGGAGCTATTCTTAGTGTATAGAAGTGTGTAATATACGTCCAGACCCCATAAATTGTTCAGTAGCTACTTCTCGTGAAATTTTTATCCATTATTCATTATCTGTAAGCGCTTATCCAGGGTCACGGTGGGTCCAGAGCCTACCTGGAATCATTTTGTGCAAGGCGGGAATACACCCTGGAGGGGGCGCCAGTCCTTCACAGGGCAACACACAGTCACACATTCACTCACACCGGAAACTCACACACATTCACAGGAAACCGGAGCACCTGGAGGAAACCCACGCAGACACAGGGAGAACACACCACACTCCTCACAGACAGTCACCCGGAGGAAACCCACGCAGACACAGGGAGAACACACCACACTCCTCACAGACAGTCACTTGGAGGAAACCCACGCAGACACAGGGAGAACACACCACACCCCTCACAGACAGTCACCCGGAGGAAACCCACGCAGACACAGAGAGAACACACCACACTCCTCACAGACAGTCACCCGGAGGAAACCCACGCAGACACAGAGAGAACACACCACACTCCTCACAGACAGTCACTTGGAGGAAACCCACGCAGACACAGGGAGAACACACCACACTCCTCACAGACAGTCACCCGGAGGAAACCCACGCAGACACAGGGAGAACACACCACACTCCTCACAGACAGTCACTTGGAGGAAACCCACGCAGACACAGGGAGAACACACCACACTCCTCACAGACAGTCACCCGGAGCGGGAACTGCGACACTACCTGCTGTGCCACTCCGTGAAACTTTTTTTCATTGACAAAAGCATGAAGATGAAGCAAGAAAAGATCCCTAGGGTTTTCACTGATCACTTGTTTGCACTTTGTAAATACAGTTATTTTTCTGTTTTTGACACCTGCAACACACTTGAAACTCTTAGATGTGTGTTTGCCACTTTATTAAATCACCTTTCCTTTCAGTTACACTCTTTAATCATTTGCGAACTGAAAGAAATAATTGTTGAAGTTTTTGAGTGGAATTTTTGATACAAGACCTCAGCTACTCGACTGTCTGCTTTCTCCATGTCGGATCCTCCTCTCCATGATGCGCCACAGGAGACAGACGTAGACTCTTGAAGCAAAGTAACAGTGTTTTTCCAAAGTAATCCTGAGCCCATGTGGCTATATTTATCACGTTAACATGATGGTTTCTCATGCTATGCCGTCTGAGAGCTCAAAGGTCATGCACATTCCACAGTGGTCTCTGGCCTTGCCGTACACGGACTGAGGTTCCTCCAGTTCCTGAAACATTTAAAAATATTATGTCTAGTAAAGAGTGAAAGACCAAAATACTTGGCTGTTTGGTTCTGAGAAATGTTCGCCTTGAACTGTTTGACCATTATCTCATGAAGGTTGCCACGAAGCAGTGGGCCATGACACATCTTTTGTTTTCAGTATCTGAGCCTTTGGCGGACACTCCCTTTATACGTTTCTCAGTATACTATTAATACACAATAACACCCACATACTCTGCTGAGATTTAAAATGGTGGAGCTTGAATGTTCTAGACGTTTTTCACTTTTTATTTCGCCTGCAAGCTGATGTCCTCTGCTTTAGAGCAGATGAATGAATTCACTAAGTATAAGGTGCGACTACAAACTTTTGGACAGGAGCTGAGCTGACCCTGTTTGAATGAAAGTGGTGCAGAAGCGCCCTCTGGCGGTTGAGCCTGGCGTTGGTGGATGTTCCTCTACTGCTTCCTATTTTTTTTAGTAAATATCGTTGTGTGCTGCACTATGCGCGACTGAAACGGGTTTATGGGAGGAATTTCCAGCTTCGAGAAACTTCCCTTTTGTTTGGACTCGGTCTTTGTGACGCTGCTGTAGACGGAGCCGGAGTGAAGCTGTAACGGAGCGGGTGCGGCGGTGGTTAAAGCCAGAACCCAACGGCTATCACCGCCTTTCCTGCGCGTCTCTCCAGGACATGGAGCTCGCCGCTGCTCACGGAGGTGAGGCTGGAATCCGCCGGAGACTTAGGGGATGAGCTGCGGTTCGTTTGAGTTCGGTACCGTCCCGTTTCTCAGGCAGGGTTAGACTCGGTGCCTTACAGAGGGTGTGTACACTTAGGTTTAATACAGAGTTCCGCTTTAGGCCCTCCGTACCCCTCCATGGAGAAGTAGATGTTAGGGGTGGGCGATATGGAGCAAATATCACATCACGATATTTACACACGGTAAATTATTATATTGTGAAACCCCCACCCCCACACACAAAATAGAAATACAGGTTTATTCCACATACACTCTCTGCGCTTAATATAGTTGAATCAGATTATTCTTATCTCTGTAATGACACATTTCCTATCACAGTGGCCGCATTTATCACGATAACAATAAAATGTTGCACCCTTACCATGCCAAAATGATTTAAAATACATTCATGTTAAAGAAGGCTAAAATTCTTTGTGGTAATAAGTATTTATGAGATAACTTTGTCATTGTTCTATAGATACGTTGAATTAATAAGTCAGTGTTTTGAGAAAATTGGTTTTTGTTCTTCTCTTCACACAAACTTTGTCCATTTGTTTAAATAAGAGGTGTTCATGGGGCAGTGAATTTATACTGTCTCATCTGTGACGAAAATATTCCTAGAATAGAGAAAAGAATAGAAAAGGTTTCCCTTAAGAAGATGAAGAAAAGTGAGTCTCACCATGATCTCGAACCAATGGCACGGACATCGGGTCTTACATTTACTCCTCTGTCTCCTGTTGCTGCCCCATTTCCACCATCTTCTGTTCCTCCTCCTCCTCCCCCAGTCCAATGCTAGGTGTCTAGGGTCAGGTGTTTGCTCTCCTGAACAAATTGAACATGTGAATGAGCTCTCGGGACAGAACATAGAGGATTAAATGTATTGCCCTTACCACATTCGTCGTGTGTTTTGCTGATGGTTGTATTTGTAGCGATTCATTCATTCATTCATTATCTGTAAGCGCTTATCCAGTTCAGGGTCGCGGTGGGTCCAGAGCCTACCTGGAATCATTGGGCACCAGTCCTTCACAGGGCAACACACACTCACACACATTCACTCACACACCTCGGACACTTTTGAGTCGCCAATCCACCTACCAACGTTTGTTTTTGGACTGTGGGAGGAAACCAGAGCACCCGGAGGAAACCCGTGGAGAACACACCACACTTCTCACAGACAGTCACCCAGAGGAAACCCACACAGACACAGGGAGAACACACCACACACCTCACAGACAGTCACCCGGAGGAGACCCGTGGAGAACACACCACACTCCTCACAGACAGTCACCCGGAGGAAACCCACGCGGACACAGGGAGAACACACTACACTCCTCACAGACAGTCACCCGGAGGAGACCCGTGGAGAACACACCACACTCCTCACAGACAGTCACCCGGAGGAAACCCACGCGGACACAGGGAGAACACACTACACTCCTCACAGACAGTCACCCGGAGGAAACCCACGCGGACACAGGGAGAACACACCACACTCCTCACAGACAGTCACCCGGAGGAAACCCACGCAGACACAGGGAGAACACACCACACTCCTCACAGACAGTCACCCGGAGGAAACCCACTTTGTAGCGATAGTGTACTTAATTCATTGATTATTTTGCAGTAATTTATTTCTTCTTCTTCCTGTATGCTGAGAGTTTCAGTGGTATTAAAATTACCATCTAGAGTTCTCTTTGGTGTCACAGCACTGTTCAGAGACTTCATGTCAAATCTTAGTTTATATTGCCATTTGAATTAAAACAAAAATACACTCAGTGAAATGTAATTCCTCAAATGGGCCTGCCAACAGGCACGAGCCTTTATTACATGGTTCTTTAATTATAATTAAGTCCGTTTGTAATGTTTTTATGTTGTTATTGAATATTATCTTTAGAATTTGATGAGCCTGTTTTTGTTTTGTGTGTGGAGTGCACTCAAAATGATAAAAACAACACATTTCTGAATACCAAGATAAGAATAAAAAAACAAAAACAGAATAAGACAAAAGTCAAATAGAAAACAGAAACCTAAGCTTAAAATAACAAGTACTTCCTCTAGCTCATTGGTTCCCAGCTCTGCAGATCACGTCTAGCTTTGTGTTTTTCCTGCCCCTGCTGGTAGTGTTCGATGGTTAGTGATGTTTTGATGGCACTGTTTTGAATCACTGGATATGTTGAAAGAAAGCAAAAATCCACTGCCTGCGATCCGATGTGACGTTTGACGTCAGCATGTCAGACACGAGATTTGTTGTTAGTACAGAGAAGAAACACTGAACACGATCAGTTACTCGTTACTGACATCTCCTTAAACCCTTATGTATATCAGATGTCTCAGAACTCATCGGGTTGGTTGTTCCAGTGTACAATAGGAGAAAACATGATCCTAGATCAGATTTAGCTCTCAAACTCAATGGGTTTTCATAAATACAGGCCTTGAAATTGTATGTGAATGTGCATTATAGGGGGGTGGATCTATAAAGGCGGTTTTTCTGGTTAGTAAGCAGATTTTAGGCTGAAGACGTGCTACTCTTTGGTAGCGTTAAAGGCCCTCCTGCCCTGTTCACCTTCAAGTCGACACTGACAAGCATTTTCCTGAAGAGCATGGACACTTCTGTTACTTTTGAGTGTTTGTCACGATGTTCAGCTCAGTTTTGTTCTCATCTCCGTAGCGTGGAGCCTCTTTTACCTGAGTCTGGGATTGTGGCTGATATTGAGGTGGACGGCCTCCTCACGTCTGATTCCGACACTTTCTACCAGCTGAAGAGCCAGCCCATCGCTCTCAGGTGAGTCCAGTCGCGTATCAGCACAGTCACACTAGTACAATTACATAGTAAGGGTGTGAGGTTTTAAATACAGTATTAACAGGTTAAAATGTATTTAAATGTAAATCTAGCACCAATAGTGCTCCATCTTTAACATGACCCACTGTCGATAATTAAATCAGCCTCCTATCTAGTGTTTTGTGTGTGTGTGTGTGTGTGTGTGTGTGTGTGGAGTTGACATCAGTTAATTTATAGGAGATGGACTTGTGAGACTCGGTTTTGTTGTGAACTCTCAGGGCTGAAGACAGGAGTTTGTTACCAAAAATAATCCATTTTTCTTTTTGTCCTAATCATAAAACCTTGCCAAATCCCACTGAACCACACCTCCTAATCTCCAATCCAAACATACTCTATTTTAGTCGGCTTATCCATCAACTCACCCAAGCATACAATCTCTAGCCAGGGTCAAAATCCAGCCACATACCAAACCCTGCAAGAATACTCACTCTTGTTAGTGAAAAATACACGTTTGATCAGGTCTAAGGTCTAACCAAATGCAGGTAAACACTTCATTTAAAGAGTAAAGGTGAACCTTATGGTTCTGTCCTGGGAATGCATGTTCAGGTAGTGAATTTAGCTGTGAAATGTGTAAGGACAGAGGCTTATGTATCTGTTCTTAGTACATCTTAATGCTAATGCTATTTTTCTAGGGACTTCCCAATGACTCAGCAGCAATCAGAACAAAGTAATCAAACTCTGTGCTGACTCTTCCTCGTACCTGGCCTTCAAAAAAGAGCCCTGCTCTTTTTTTCCCATGATAGAGGGCTGTCAAGCTGAAGCTCTGATAATACCAGATTGACGGAAGCCTTGCACAACCCAGCATCATTCAAAGGTTAAAGACACAGTTACGAAAGGGCTGCAGAGTCCAGGGGCTGAACTCTCTCACAGACCGACTACTGTTATCTGCCCCAGAGATCTGAGTGGCACACCGCTCTCTGGCTCTACACACGTCAGTGCTGAGAGAGAGAGAGAGAGAGAGAGCTCTCCTGCTAGCTGCTGCTGCTGTTGTTGTTGCCGCTCTGAGCCTTGGCACCTCCCACAGTGACTCAGCACAAACACAGGCCATGCTGGGAAGAGCTGTGAGGGCCTTTCATGGGAAATACTAGACTGAAGACATTTCAGAAATGATAGCCCACTTTTTTGCTGGGGGGACCTTGTGAATATAATGTTCCCTCTTCGGAACTGGGTTTCCAGAACTCGCTTGGCGATGCAAGTAGGGGCAAAGTTATTTATATTTCTACCCATGAGCAAAAACAAAATGATCTAGAGCTGAAGGGTTTTTTCTTGCTGTCTGTTCCTGTCGTTATAATAAGTACACTGTTTGATGCTGCTCACAATAAAAACTGTGGTGTCTAATTACTGCATTAGTCAGTAGTTAAACATAGATCTCGTGGGATTGTAGGCTATTAGAATAAGTAGATGTAGGCTCTTTTTGCAGGATTAGAAAGTACTAGGAACTCTGTTGGATTTTAACATTTTTTCTGTGGAACATACTATTTACTTTCCTGGTTCATCTGAGATAAAGAACAGTAAGAAACCATGGATAATCTGTCTCTGACATGTATAGTACTGTGAATTACAGCACAGGCAGAGGATAACAGCCATATCCTAAAGCTGATTTACCCTTTTGCCCTCTTCCCAGTAGCTCAGTTGCCCCCGCTGACCCTGTACTGACCCCTGGTGCCTCAGCGATGACGTCACGGGTTTTGATGAGGCAGGAGCTCATGAGGCAGCAGGCTCAGGACCAGGAGAGAAGAGAAGCCCAGCAGCAGGCGTCCAGTGCTCAGCTCCGTCCCACTGACGCCTCATCAGCCATCTCTGTGTCCTCCTCACTGCCCTCCGCTCGTACCACGCCCACACAGGTCCCAGTGGAGGTGCTGAAGGTAGGAGAAGATTTGTGAAGCCCTCTACAGCACCCATGGCTCTACCAGTGTCACAATGTAATTGATTATCATGGGATCTTCGGAGGAATTCAGTTTGTATTATTGAGGACATTTTGAGGCTTATTATAAACTCTGCACAGCATGTGACCGTCAGTCAGTCTTTTAATTAACATCATGTTTCACCCAGTTGTTGATTTTGAAGAAGAAAACCAAAAAAATGCAGCATGGACCACTCTCT
This sequence comes from Hoplias malabaricus, assembly GCF_029633855.1. NCBI lineage: Eukaryota > Metazoa > Chordata > Actinopteri > Characiformes > Erythrinidae > Hoplias > Hoplias malabaricus. The sequence continues at coordinate 37,401,508 of NC_089813.1, forward strand.
TTTCTCTGCAGACACTGAATGCAGAGGTGTGTGAAGATGCTGATCTGGATAATGATTTAAAAACACTTTTATAAACCTGCGCATCTCAACTTCTGCTTGTCTTTGTTTTGCATGCAGAACTCTTTCTAAAACACCTGTGTGTTTTTCAGTTTGAAGGTTGAAAACGTGTTAGTAACCACATTTATCTTTACTTTGCCCTCTACTGCCTCTGCAGGCAGGTTTGCTCACGCTCTGTGTCTCTCCTCTCTCCTCAGGTTCAGACTAATCTGGAGAACCCGACTAAGTACCACATCCAGCAGGCCCAGAGGCAGCAGGTTAAAGAGTATCTGTCCCACACCCTCGGCAACAAAGTGGTCAGTCAAACCCTGACCACATCCCCTTCGCCTCGCCAGTCAGGCTCCGCCCCCGAATTGGCTCCGGCCGCCAGCAGCACTCCCAGCAGCCCCCTGGCTGTGCTCAGTCTCAGCTCCAATAAAGAAGAGGTAAGGCCCAATCCAAAACAAGCATTACTTTCTAATAGGTTTCTAGGTAACTCTTATGGTGCCCCAGTCTTGGGAATGAAGTCCTTTTAGGTGTACTCGAAAAAGAAAGTACCTTTGAAGTTATTTTGGCCACTGTTGGGTTTATTGTCCTGCGAAAGCTCAGTGAAGGAATATTTAATAATGCAGACACTTGTCCAAAGTCAGTTTGGCAGTGTTTGTCCTTGAATGCTAAGCACCAGCGATATGAAAGTGTCAAACAAATAAATACAGTGGAGTTTGAGTTCCTAACTTGTGTTTATTGAGAGTCAGAAAACATGTTATTTCTTACTAATTGAAGGAATAAGGTTTAAAAGACCGTTGGGTCCCCCCCCCCCCAGCCCCCCCCCCCCCCCCCCCCCCCCCCCCCACGGGGTTTGGAAACTATAATAGGCGTCTTGCCTGTGACATAGATGGTGGACGTTAGCTTGACTCGCTAAACTCGGGGGCTCAGATTATACTCGGCTACGTAGCTGCATTACGGAGGTTTATAGTGTCGGATGAATTCGAGTTTGACTTCGATCACATTTACAAGAATAACGGTACCTCTACATTTGAGTTTAGCTTATTGCTAGGCTATTGTCATGAATAATGTTGGTTATTTAGCTAGATACTGTCATAACAGTCAGTCATAACTGTGTTTTACCGCGGCGTTGTTCAGCTGTTGTCCACCAGTGACGTCACGGTCGCGTTCGAGAATTTCCGTAGCGAACTCGGGTTTTTCCGTCAATTTAATAAAATTGTCAGTTTTAAAGCAAATTAAGCTGCTATTTTCATTTTAATTCATACTTATATCTGTCAGTAACTACAATAATGTGGAATATTCATGGAGGTCCATTAAGTGGTGCTTAGCCTTTAACACAAATGGCTTTACATCGCTGTGTCATTTCTAAGAAATTAAATAAGCAGTTGCTGGATGTACCCTGGAAAAACTTTAAGTCCACGGTTTAATTTTGAGCCAGTGTCTGGCACCTGCATGGCAATACGGTCGGGAGTATCTAATTACAATTAATTATTAAAAAAATTATTAAAAAAATATTAATTATTAAATATCTAATTTTTCTGAAATTAACTGTAAAAATCACAGAGCATTTAGTTTGTTTCAAAAGAAAAAAATATTGCTCAGAATATTTAGCTATTTACATGTCTTTATTTGCCTCTGATTTAGTGTGTAACAGCATAAAGGCATGAGGTGCTGTTGCAGCGTATTTAGCTGAAGCTCCCCCCCCCCTTAATATCAGTAAGGTGTCTACAGCAGGTGTATGTTGGTTAAGAAACATTAAGTATTACACAACCCTTTTTCCATAAATCCAACATGGCTTACTAATTTCACAACCAAGTTCTCAACAAAACCGCATCTCAATATTCAGGGAAGTTGCTGCTGCAAATCTTACTCATAGTCTACAAATGTTCCACACTGCAGAGCACAGCAAGCATAATCTCCAATTACTCCCTTTTTAAAGCCATGCAATGCTAAGTTATTTAGACGTGTGCTGTTATATCAATAATGAACCGAGCTGTTTCCCTCAGTGGTATGTCTAGACCCTTTTGAAGTGTGTTCAGTTCCCTCCGTAAATACAAATGCATGCTTTGTCAAATCCTTGTGAAGTTGGCCAGGCCCTCTCCTGTACTCCATATTCAGTGCCACATTGTGCTGGTAAATTTCACACTATCAGGCCAATGGGCCCCTGCACACTTAGCACACCGTGTGGGTTTGGCTGTTAAAGCTACACAGCGTGTGTGGACTCTTCCTACTCGTCCTTAATAAGCCGAACAGTCTGCTACAACCAGGCTTGTGTGCACTACTGTCCTAACCCGCAGGAGAGCTACTATGAAGTACATGCTGTCTAAGGTTTAACGTGTTTGCCTTTTGTTTTAATGAATGTGTTTCGTGTCTCGCGGCGGAGTGGCCAGTGTGTCACAGAAACTGCTGCATTGTGTGTTTTTTAAGACATCCTTAAGTCTAATGAGTCAGCATGGAAAATGACTGCCTCAGACACATTTATGCGCTAAAGAACTGCAAATGCTGCAGTTGTTCTGTGTTGTTTTTATTGTCAAGGACTGATAATGATCTTTTTTGGTTTGTTTCTGCATTAACATGCAGATTGAAGATGTTATCGATGACATCATCAGCCTGGAATCCAGTTTGAACGACGAGTTTATGACGTTGATCGACTCTGGCCTGCAGCTTCCCAACACGGTAAGTCCCATCGTCTTTAGAAAAAGCCAGCATGCATTTGGGTCCTTTTTTTTCTCCCAGTGCTGAGGTCACCAACATTTTCTATGAACTCAACGCTAGGATGTTTTTGGACAGAAACAACAGCCTATTCGTTTTTTTGGGCTTGAGGTTTGAACATGAAATATGTCAGTTTTCTAAACAAAAATATGAACGTTTTCAAACAGCAATTCAACTAATTGTTCAGACCATGATTCAGCTGCTGGAATTCTTTGGCTGTGGTCCTTTCAGTGGTTTCAAAAGTGGTTTCAACTTTCTTATCATTGGTTCCACAAGCTGAACAAGCAAAAGGCAATTCAGGGGTCTGGCATGCAGAAGGGTTGTGTAAATTAATGCAATGAACATACTCCTGTTTGACAAGGTGATAACTAACCGGTTTAAAAGGTTTTGGCTAATTTTGTAAATACATTACTTTGAATTTCATTCAGGAATCTGCAGCTAGAATCTCTGCAGTGTCTGTTCAAGAGCGGTTTCTCATTAGCAAGGCCCCCGGTTTCATAATAACGATAATTCAGGCATCACCGGTTTTAATTCCTGACATTATTACTCAAGCATTGCTGGTTTTTGAGGTTTCATGCCCTGGCATGTCACAGGTTAAACGTTTGCTTTTGGATTGGTGCGGCTGAATTTGTGTAGGAGCCACTGGAATCCAGTTCTCTTCTGAAAACTAACTTACATTTCTAACACGTGGTTACCAAAGGGCGGTCCTGGGTGGGGAACACACACACTGGGTTACAAGGGGAGGTGGAGACACACACCACACACACACACACACACACACATACACACACACACACACATACACACACTCTCTCACTCAGCCACTGGACATAGAGTAGGTGTGTGTGTGTGTATGTGTGTTAAAGCTGATAGCTAACAGTGAAAGGTTTTTCCCTCTGAAAGATATTTCCCCATTCGTGACGTTCTTTTTTTTTAACTGTAAGAGAAAGAGGAAGAAGTGTGTGCTGTTGTTAGGAGAAGATGAGGATTCTAGTTTTAGTGCCGGAGAATGAAAAGAAAAGAAGTAAACTCGAGGTAAACTACACACATTTTTACATTTCTGAACAGTCAGACTTGTCTGATTCAGCCTGTTGTTGTGATCTGTGTGGAGCCTGTGAATGCAGAGGGTTTCTCTGTTGTCAAACGGTTAAGTTATAATCAGGGCGATGTTCGTAGTTTGAATGAACCCCATGAAGTCGTGCCTGGGCTGAGTTTTACTGCGCTTGTAGACAACGTGCTTGATATTCAAGAGGACACATGGCTGGCTCTGAAGAGTAAAGCACTGGGACTGCAGATAAGGAGGAAGCTCGGAGGGAAGTTAAAATACTATTGACTCTTATATGGGCTGTTTTTCGTGCACTGGTGTTTCCTGCTGAGTCCAGAAAGTTTCAGCTCTGTCTAAAGATTTATGGTTATGTTTGTCCATTTTTTGGATTGTGTTCTTGGCTGTTGCATGCAATAACAAGAAAAACATTGTGCTATTTATTGACTACATAACTATTAAATAAACAATGTAAATATCCTAAAAAACTCTATGGTGTTTCTTACAATGCATGTAACTCAATGTTAATTTATCTTACATTTTTATTAGGAATCTATTTCACTTTGGGTTAGACGTGAATAAAGAATGCAAGGCTGTGAAACTGGGTACTAATCATCTAATTATTAATCAAACACCCTGTCTAATATTCAAACACTAATGCAACACCAGAATTTACAGTGCAGGACAACACGAGTGTCATTTATTTCTTCGCTTTTAAATATGTTGAGTAGCTCTGGGTGTCGAGCGAGTTTTTGATTGTTATTTGATTCTGTGACATGCAGTAAACATTATGCCTTTAAAATAAGTGAATGGTTAGAGTCTGTTTTGCTCCAATAGGCTGCTAGCACATGTGCGAGTAAATGTTTTGTACTTGTCAGCTCATCTTGGCACAGGATGTGAGCAATCCAAGGATGGGGTGGGGGTATGTTCCTCAATTCCACTTGGTGCTGACTCAGATTTCCAAGCACCCATCCAATTCTAGAGAAGATGTTCGTTAGAAATATTGTGTAGGGTTGCATACCCTTAGCGGTCTAACGTTATGGTAAAGGGAGGCTCCTAATTTAAAGCTCTGTTATTGGTTCTCAGCTGCCAGTCTCAGGAAACCTCCTGGATGTATACAGCAGTGCCGGGATGGCCACGCCCACCATCACCGTCAGCAACTCCTGTCCTGCAGACCTGCACAACGTCAAGAGAGAGATGACAGGTGCTTCACACCGTGCAGTGCTTTTTCTTCTTCTCTCGTTTCTTTCTGTTCATCTGACAGTTTTTCTCTCTTTCATTCCCCTGTTCCTTATTTTCTGCAACACCCCTCCCCTCAAGGTTAGATTGAGTCAGGGTAAATATGCCTGTCTTATGCAGACACTTCCTCCTATGTGTACTTCTCCTTCACATCCCCCTGGCTTTTAGAAAGTTCTGGGAATGAGTTGCTCTAAGGCTGGGGTGATAAGGATGAAAATGACAATGAATAATATTTGAACAAAGTGGAATTAGGGTAAACAGTGAGAAAGATCCTGATGATTCTTTGGCGTAAAATTATTTGGCTCACTGCCTTTATCACTGCATTAGTCACAAAGTGTTAAATATTGTGTGTCAGTGTGTTAGTTCTGCTCGTACTATTATTACACGATAACAGTGACTGAAGCAGGTGTTTGTCTTGTGATATGGGCTACTGATGTTCATTCGGAGTACGTTAGCCTATTCGAGAGCTTTGTTGACTTTTAGCGTTCAGTTTTAATCTCTTTCTGAAATAACTGTATGTTACACGCTTCTTTATTTCAGATGCTGAGGCTAAAGCTATTATTAAAGAACGGCAGAAAAAGGACAACCACAACCTCAGTGAGTTTCACTTAAACAGATTTTTTTTTTGTTTTATCTTAATAAAATCAAACTTTCATTTCCATATTTTTCAAAATGGTGACTATGAAAAAAGGTGAACTGAACTTACCTGTAACCTACTGTGAGAATATAAATAAGTATGAGGAAGTCTAATGACAGGAGACCCACAACCAACTTTAGTGATCATTTGTAGCAAATGGCTGTCAAATGTAGATCTGAAGATCATTGATCAAATACATATTGTCGCTGTCCAAATAAAAAATTTATCTCCCAAAATATTAACTTTACAAGAGAAGAGAAAAACCTTCGTAACTTACCGTGGAAGTCAATGTAAAAAGAACTTATTGATAGTCATTTGCAGCATTTTTATTGGTCCATTCATCATGAAGTTTGCTGATGTGTTCCTATGATGTAGTAAACAAACAAATCCAAAGTCCAAACAAACAAAATATTTGTGGTGAATCTGTTAAACTGCAGCCTCTTGTCAGACTTCAAACTAAGGAAGCATTTGCATTAATACATTAAAATAAAAGTAATTCATTCATTCAATATCTGAAGCGCTTATCCAGTTCAGGGTCGCGGTGGGTCCAAAGCCTACCTGGAATCATTGGGCACAAGGCGGGAATACACCCTGTAGGGGGCGCCAGTCCTTAACAGGGCAACACACACACTCACACATTCACACCTACGGACACTTTTGAGTCGCCAATCCACCTACCAACGTGTGTTTTTGGACTGTGGGAGGAAACCGGAGCACCCGGAGGAAACCCACGCAGACACAGGGAGAACACACCACACTCCTCACAGACAGTCACCCGGAGGAAACCCACGCAGACACAGGGAGAACACACCACACTCCTCACAGACAGTCACCGGGAGGAAACCCACGCAGACACAGGGAGAACACACCACACTCCTCACAGACAGTCACCCGGAGGAAACCCACGCAGACACAGGGAGAACACACCACACTGCTGACAGACAGTCACCCGGAGCGAGAATCGAACCCACAGCCTCCAGGTCCCTGGAGCTGTGTGACTGCGACACCTACCTGCTGCGCCACCGTGTTGCCCTGTAATAACATTGTAAATATTAATATATATTAATTAATTTTTTCGCAGTTGAGAGGCGGAGGAGGTTCAATATCAACGACCGCATTAAGGAGCTGGGAGCACTTGTTCCAAAGTCAAACGACCCGTCAGTATCCATCTCATTCTATTTTTCAGAAATGGCCTCTCTAACTTTTTAACTTTATTTTAGACCAACATCAGCCAATAAAAGAGTCACTTCAGCCAGAATTTTATTTAATTCACTGCTACATAAATTGCAATAAAGCCTCATTAACCCTTACAGTGGAGCCACTGTAGTCTCTAGAGTAAGCTTTTGGATTTAAATATTAAGATAACATTCCTGTGATTATGTTTATTGAAGGTTGGAGGAACTACACTTGTATTTTCTAAATAAATCGGTTCATTACCTGCTTGTTTCCAAGCCCCATGTCTTTGAGATGACCCGGCTTTGGTGTGCGTGAGTAACGATGTCTCTGTGCTCTCCTCCTTGCTGCTGTGGAACAGTGAGACGCGCTGGAACAAGGGCACCATCCTGAAGGCCTCGGTGGACTACATCCGAAAACTGCAGAAGGAACAGCAGAGGGCTAAAGACATGGAGATGAAGCAGAAAAAGCTGGAGCACACCAACCGCTCACTGCTCCTGCGCATTCAGGTCTGCTCCTTCAGCACCGCTGGCCTCTTCCTGGTTACAGGAATAGTTTGGTGAAAAGTTTTGATTTGATTTTTGACTATGACCTGGTCGCTGTTTGAGACTGAGGGGCATTTTTATGAAAACAAATTATAAAACAAATCGACATAACAGCCCCAGAATAGAGAGACCAGCATAAAGCAGAGAACAGAAGAGAGCAACTGGCATTCATTCTTATGTAAACAAACAAGGACAGGAAACACAATGGGCTTAATATTGAGGTCAGAAAAATGTATTGAGGAAGTGTCCATATATTGTACAGTAAGTCAATAATACAATTATTGTGTCAGACCTACGTACTGCTACAGAAAGAAACGTGAGAAACGTATGATCTGCTTCAGCTCACACAGTTCAGCTCAGCTCACAAGGACAAGACTTGTATGTGTTGTTAAAGTCTGCAGAGTAAATTGTATCTGATTTTATTTTAATTTGACTTGAGTTTGTGTTGTTAATGAAGTGCTTCAGATTCTTCTGATTGTGTGACTCCAGGAGTTGCGCTATGGTGCAACAGTATTTCTTAAACTAGGTTTAAACATGGTCTGTTGAGTGGCACTGTTTTGCATGATGTAAGCAACAGAAAAAAAGGAAATAAGCCACAACTGTACCTTTCATTACTGGTGTTGATTTCACTGGCATCTGGTTTAACATTAACATTAATATTAAAAAAACTCTTTCAATGTGCTGATGATTTCTTTTCTTCTGGTTGGTTGTGATCAGGAGTTGGAGATGCAGGCTCGTGTCCATGGCCTCGCTCAGTCCCAGGGTTCAGACTCCATCCTCGGCCAACAGCAGCAGCAGCAGATCACGTCTCTGAACTCCAGCAACGAGCCGCTTTCTAAAACCCTGCTCACTCTGGGAGGACCTGGGCTTAACCAAACCACAGTCTCCACTTTACTGTCCCCTCCCCCTTCCGCTTCTCCTGTGGGCGGAGCCATGACCATTCCTCTGGACCTCGGGACTCTCAGCTTCGGTGAGCTAGAAGACCCCGCCTCCTCCATGTTTAACTCTGCTCTGATGCGGGACATGGGCCTGGGGGACATTTTGATGGACGATGGAGGTGTGCTGTCGCCAGTGGGGGGTGCTGACCCTCTGCTATCCTCAGTTTCTCCTGGAGCTTCGAAGACCAGCAGTCGCAGGAGCAGCTTCAGCATGGATGAGGATTTGTGATGGACAAAGTTCACGATCAGCGATTTAACTTTGAGTTTGATCTGCAAGACTCACTACCAAAAAAAAAAAAAAACGCAGATCCAACAAGCGGCCCAGTGGTCTCCATTCCTGCTTGTGCGCCTCAGAAAGTGGCCAGTAGAGGCCAGTGTATCACAAGGTCAATTGTTTTAATCATAGTACTGTAAATGACCCACATACAGTGGCTTGCGATTCACTATTAAGTTAAAGAGATGCTTCAACCCGCCAAGGCTTTTACCTCAATGAATCAGAGGTACCGGAGTTTGCGTTTCGAAGATTCGGTAGGAGCGCTGTAACATGAGATGCCACGTTTTTTAAACAGGACGTATGATGCTGGTAGATGTATATATGGTAGATTTTAGGGATCACAATAAGCACCTCTTTTATGATTTAGTGTTTATTGTACTGTTGTAGTACCAGTGACTCACACTGACTCAAATTCTCCACCAAACACAAGTATTATAGAAGCTGACAGAGGGGTGGACATTTTTTTATAAAAAGAACTGACAATTCAGCCGACACCAACAGTTATGACAGGGTAAATCTGTGTTTGTTTTTTGTTGGGTTTGTGGTAGAACGATGGGTCAGTGCGGCCAGAGCTCAAGCAGGTTGTGCCTAAACAGAGTTTGATGGGGGGTTTTTTTATTGTGGAAAAAAAATCAGACAAATATATGAAAACCAGATGCATTTTTTTTAGATTGAATTCCTACTGTTTGAACATTGCTCACCATTATCATGTAGCTCATAACTTCAAAGGGAAATAGTGCTCTGCTCTGCTGTGCTTGTGTGTGTGTGTGTGTGTGTGTGTGTGCGTGTGTACATCATGTTAATATAAGAAGAATATGAGCCTGTAAGCAGTGTCTTTTAAATGTCCCTCAGGAAGAATTAACTGCTAGTACATTAAGCATCCTGCTCAGATCTGCGTTTGTTTCCTGTTTGGCATGATTTCTCCTCCTGTGTGGAACTAATGATGACGATAATGGAGTCTGTTCAAGCTGTCATAGATTTAAAGGCTCTGATGGGCATTTGTGAGGATGAATGAGAGCTGGTGTGATTGCTGTTAGACGGCTCCCAGGGGGTTTCCACAACAACCTGATATTTAATTTTATTCCTTTTTTTTTTTTTTTTGCAGACTGCACCACGAAAGCATGTTTGGTTAATTTTGTTTGTGCCACTACATTTATTGCTCCCAGTGACAGCATTAAAATGAGCTTTTTTTTAATAACTTATTTCTGATTTAAATAATTTGATACCACAGTTTAGATGCTGGGGCAGCACGGTGGTGCACAGGTAGGTGTCGCAGTCACACAGCTGCAGGGACCTGGAGGTTGTGGGTTTGATTCCCGCTCCGGGTGACTGTCTGTGAGGAGTGTGGTGTGTTCTCTCTGTGTCTGTGTGGGTTTCCTCCGGGTGAGTGTCTGTGAGGAGTGTGGTGTGTTCTCTCTGTGTCTGCGTGGGTTTCCTCCGGGTGAGTGTCTGTGAGGAGTGTGGTGTGTTCTCTCTGTGTCTGCGTGGGTTTCCTCCGGGTGAGTGTCTGTGAGGAGTGTGGTGTGTTCTCTCTGTGTCTGCGTGGGTTTCCTCCGGGTGAGTGTCTGTGAGGAGTGTGGTGTGTTCTCTCTGTGTCTGCGTGGGTTTCCTCCGGGTGACTGTCTGTGAGGAGTGTGGTGTGTTCTCCCTGTGTCTGTGTGGGTTTCCTCCGGGTGACTGTCTGTGAGGAGTGTGGTGTGTTCTCCCTGTGTCTGCGTGGGTTTCCTCTGGGTGACTGTCTGTGAGGAGTGTGGTGTGTTCTCTCTGTGTCTGCGTGGGTTTCCTCCGGATGACTGTCTGTGAGGAGTGTGGTGTGTTCTCCCTGTGTCTGCGTGGGTTTCCTCCGGGTGACTGTCTGTGAGGAGTGTGGTGTGTTCTCCCTGTGTCTGCGTGGGTTTCCTCCGGGTGACTGTCTTTGAGGAGTGTGGTGTGTTCTCCCTGTGTCTGCGTGGGTTTCCTCCGGGTGACTGTCTGTGAGGAGTGTGGTGTGTTCTCCCTGTGTCTGCGTGGGTTTCCTCTGGGTGACTGTCTGTGAGGAGTGTGGTGTGTTCTCCCTGTGTCTGCGTGGGTTTCCTCCGGGTGACTGTCTGTGAGGAGTGTGGTGTGTTGTCCCTGTGTCTTCGTGGGTTTCCTCCGGGTGACTGTCTGTGAGGAGTGTGGTGTGTTCTCCCTGTGTCTGCGTGGGTTTCCTCCGGGTGACTGTCTGTGAGGAGTGTGGTGTGTTCTCCCTGTGTCTGCGTGGGTTTCCTCCGGGTGCTCCAGTTTCCTCCCACGCTCCAAAAACACACGTTGGTAGGTGAATTGGCGACTCAAAGTGTCCGTAGGTGTGTGTCCCTTAAATCTTTAGTGTTCTCTATAGAGCCACTGCCTTTACTACAAGAACCCATGAAAAAACTGTTTTAAGTGTGTATTTTTAACAGTGAACACCAACAAAACAACAAATTGCCCCCCCCCCCCAAGCGCTCACTCATTTGTTTTTCTTTTTCCTATCTGTTTACATAGATGAAACTATCTTTGATTGATGTTAGCATTATTCTTTCATTCATCTCATCACTCTTAGTATATTCTGCAGTATTCAGTGTTTCCAGCATTAAGGTGACGTAAATGACATTTTTTTATTATTTGATCAACTACAGCACAGACCCCATTTTTATGGTTTGAGTCAATGTTAATGTTACAGTGCTCTCTTTGATGTGGTGCAAGTCTAATTTGTAATTCTTTTTATTTTTACGTTTAAAAGATGAAGTACATTATGCGTAATACTTTTATAATGGAATCTAACATTCCTTAAAAGATGCAGCAGAATTGTTCAATTTGTCAGCGCTGTCTGTCTGTCCTGTGTCTGCTTTTACCACCGAGTCTGAAACCAGCTCCAAGCTCTTTTAGGTATATTTTGGGCAATCTGTGTCAGTTTTGCTGTTTTTGTCGTTTTCTTGGACATTTCCCCGCTCTCGTAGCTACAGAGAATGATCATATGTCACCGTCTGCTCGCTCAGCAGGTTTGGCTGCAGTGTCCAGACCACCAGGACGTCCTGTTTGTGAGCAGAACCATGCAGAGGAGAACTGTGACTTTTTTTGACGCAGAGGAAGAATAGGAACCACATTTAATCGAGAGCAATAGCAAAAGCTTGTGAACACACCCCTGGTTTCTGCTTTGTTGGGTTTGGTGTTCTTTGTAGACCTCAAGACACCGCGACCATGTTCCGATATTCGTATCCCTGACGTCGTAGAAGAGAAATTCTGTATTTAGCTGGTTATAACTGAGGTTGTGTTGAATGCTGAATGCGTTTTTTGTGTGTGGAGTGTGTATACGATGTGCAATACCGTGCAAAATCAGAAGCCCTTTATTGGCTTATTTTCCAGTCAAAAAGTTATTAATTCATAGTTTAACATTTTAAAAAAATATATATATATGTATTTAACAGGAAATTACAGCTAAATAAGAAAGAAAAGTGTAAGGGAGTAACACAGTAGGGATTAGCTGATGTGTATGTGGACGGCTGTTGCAGTGTGTTCCCAGGGGCCTGAATGTGGCATTTACCTGTAAATCTATATTTTCAGATATCTTGTATTTTGTAAGTATTAAATATGAATTACCCCCAAATGTCCTCTAGCTTCAGAGCTCTGGTGAAGAGACAAGCTCATCGTTTGTATTTCCTTAATGAAAATGTCAGAGATTTTAAAAAAATATGCCTTCCTCTGCAAGCCATGACAGAGATGTGGTCAAACAAAGGAACCTCTTAGATGAAGCGAAAATGATCCAGTATGCAGATTTCAGATGTCTATGCAATGTCAGTGGCTTGTGGCTGGTGTCACATTTGATGTGTGTGTGTGTGTGTGTGCGCGTGTTTTGTGGATCTGTGCTTTTTCTTCCTTGTGCATTGTCTGTAGAGAGAACTTCTCTTTATATTTGCTATGCATAAAAGCATGCTTCTAGCAGGTATGTAGCTGTTTCACCACAGACCCAGCTCTAGTACAGGACCCTGCTCTGAACCGACTGGCCATTTGTATTTGCTTTTGGGAGAAAAAACAGGGAATTGCTGTCCTCTTGTTTCCGTTTGATATTTTGAAGAGTGGCATTTTTGTAGACGTCCCCTTAGACAACTCCCCCTTTATAGAAACCGCAACAAGTTTGCTTTTAATTATTTTTTTATAATAATTGATATAATGCGCATTTCTTGCTGAAATGTCCCATAAAACCTGCTTTAGTTTCCTACCTGATCAGTGCTCTATCGACAGGATCGTGTGTACAGTTACATATATGACTTATGACTATTGTAAATGAACAGGAGAGAAGTGGGCTGCATTTACATAGGCCTCCTGCATCTGAATTGTTCTTTTACAACTGTGTAGCAGTTAAAGGTAAAGGGAACTCTGTATTTCTGTAGTTTCTGTATTTTCATAGCTCCATCCTAAACAAGCAGCATAATTAAACCTGGATTCAGTCACTCCATTCAATGTTTATTTACTTGTTTAGTTAAAAAAAGACTTTCTTTTTATGAAAATGTACAAATAAATTTTAAAATAAAATTTTAAATCTGATGTTGGCCGATGTTTTAAATTCACTGGATCATCAAACATTTTATTAAAATGAGTTTGTTTCACTTCTTTTCAGTGAAATGAAGGGAACCAGGCTTTGCGAGAGGTGACGGAACATTGCTTCAAGGATTTGATAGTATTCAGTCACGAGAGCATTAATGAGGTCAGGTACCAATTAGTTCTGCATCACAAACCCCATTCTGAAATTACTAAATGGTGCTCCATCACTCTAGAGACCTTAGAGTTTAACTGCTCCACAGTCCAGTGCTGTAGGGGCTCTAGGCAACAATACTTTTCTATTCAGATTATAAAATCTCCAGTGGCTCAGTTGAATGCTGTGTTTGGACACTCTGGAATTCTGTAATTGTTATGTAGTCATTGTATTATGAGTCCAGCAGAGGGCAGAAGTGTCCAGAAATATTGTGTTGTGTATAACGCACTTATTTGGGTTCAAAACAGTCCTCTCAATCGAATGCCTTATGGTCTACATTTAGGAAAACAGCAACAAGCCATTTACAGTCTGCCTTTCAAAGGGTTGAAGTCTAAAGCTGTGTGAGTGATCATATGACAGAGTGAGTAAAGATGTGTAAAGTGTAGAAAGCATCTTTCTAAACATCTTCCAATACAAACTATATCCCTCTCAATACAACCAACAGCCAACAGAGCCAGAACACCTTTTAATACAACCAAATCACCTCCCTTTACAATATCCCTATACAAACAATACCCCAACTAATACAACCAATACCCCACCCAATACAACCAATACCCCAACTAATACAACCAGTACCCCAACTAATACAACCAATACCCCATCCAATACAACCAATACCCCAACTAATACAACCAATACCCACCCAATACAACCAATACCCCAACTAATACAACCAATACCCACCCAATACAACCAATACCCCAACTAATACAACCAATACCCACCCAATACAACCAATACCCCAACTAATACAACCAATACCCCAACTAATACAACCAATACCCCACCCAATACAACCAATACCCCAACTAATACAACCAATACCCCACCCAATACAACCAATACCTCAACTAATACAACCAATACCCCAACTAATACAACCAATACCTCAACTAATACAACCAATACCCACCCAATACAACCAATACCCACCCAATACAACCAATACCCCAACTAATACAACCAATACCCCAACTAATACAAGCAATACCCCAACCAATACAACCAATACCCCAACTAATACAAGCAATACCCCAACTAATACAACCAATACTCCAACTAATACAACCAATACCCCACCCAATACAACCAGTACCCCAACCAATACAACCAATACCCCAACTAATACAACCAATACCCCAACTAATACAAGCAATACCCCAACCAATACAACCAATACCCCAACTAATACAACCAGTACCCCAACTAATACAACCAATACCCCATCCAATACAACCAATACCCCAACTAATACAACCAATACCCACCCAATACAACCAATACCCCAACTAATACAACCAATACCCACCCAATACAACCAATACCCCAACTAATACAACCAATACCCCAACTAATACAACCAATACCCCACCCAATACAACCAATACCCCAACTAATACAACCAATACCCCACCCAATACAACCAATACCTCAACTAATACAACCAATACCCCAACTAATACAACCAATACCTCAACTAATACAACCAATACCCACCCAATACAACCAATACCCACCCAATACAACCAATACCCCAACTAATACAACCAATACCCCAACTAATACAAGCAATACCCCAACTAATACAAGCAATACCCCAACCAATACAACCAATACCCCAACTAATACAAGCAATACCCCAACTAATACAACCAATACTCCAACTAATACAACCAATACCCCACCCAATACAACCAGTACCCCAACCAATACAACCAATACCCCAACTAATACAACCAATACCCCAACTAATACAAGCAATACCCCAACCAATACAACCAATACCCCAACTAATACAACCAATACCCCAACTAATACAAGCAATACCCCAACTAATATAACCAATACCCCACCCTGTACAACCAATACCCCAACTAATACAACCAATACCCACCCAATACAACTAATACCCCAACTAATACAGTCAATACCCACCCAATACAACCAATACCCCAACTAATACAATCAATACCCCACCCAATACAACCCATACCCACCCAATACAACCAGTACCCCAACTAATACAACCAATACCCCAACTAATACAACCAATACCCCACCCAATACAACCAATACCCCAACTAATACAACCAATACCCACCCAATACAACCAATACCCCAACTAATACAACCAATACCCACCCAATACAACCAATACCCCAACTGATACAACTAATACCCCAACTAATACAACCAATACACCAACTAATACAACCAATACCCCAATGAATACAACCAATACCCACCCAATACAACCAATACCCACGCAATACAACCAAAACCCTACTAATACAACCAATACCCCAACTAATACAACCAATACCCACCCAATACAACCAAAACCCCAACTAATACAACCAATACCTCAACTAATACAACCAATACCCACCCAATACAACCAATACCCCTACTAATACACCCAATACCCACCCAATACAACCAATACCCCAACTAATACAACCAATCCCCACCCAATACAACCAACACCCACCCAATACAACCAATACCCCAACTAATACAACCAATACCCCACCCAATACAACCAATACCCACCCAATACAACCAAAACCCTACTAATACCACCAATACCTCAACTAATACAACCAATACCCAAACTAATACAACCAATACCCACCCAATACAACCCATACCCCTACTAATACAACCAATACCCCAACTAATAAAACCAATACCCCACCCAATACAACCAATACCTACCCAATACGACCAAAACCCTACTAATACCACCAATACCTCAACTAATACAACCAATACCCACCCAATACAACCAATACCCCAACTGATACAACTAATACCCCAACTAATACAACCAATACACCAACTAATACAACCAATACCCCAATGAATACAACCAATACCCACCCAATACAACCAATACCCACGCAATACAACCAAAACCCTACTAATACAACCAATACCCCAACTAATAAAACCAATACCCACCCAATACAACCAAAACCCCAACTAATACAACCAATACCTCAACTAATACAACCAATACCCACCCAATACAACCAATACCCCTACTAATACACCCAATACCCACCCAATACAACCAATACCCCAACTAATACAACCAATACCCCACCCAATACAACCAACACCCACCCAATACAACCAATACCCCAACTAATACAATCAATACCCACCCAATACAACCAATACCCCAACTAATACAACCAATACCCCACCCAATACAACCAATACCCACCCAATACAACCAAAACCCTACTAATACCAACAATACCTCAACTAATACAACCAATACCCAAACTCATACAACCAATACCCACCCAATACAACCCATACCCCTACTAATACAACCAATACCCCAAATAATACAACCAATACCCCACCCAATACAACCAATACCCCACCCAATATGACCAAAACCCTACTAATACCACCAATACCTCAACTAATACAACCAATACCCAAACTAATACAGCCAATACCCACCCAATACAACCAACACCCACCCAATACAACCAATACCCCAACTAATACAACCAATACCCACCCAATACAACCAATGCCCCAACTAATACAACCAATACCCCACCCAATACAACCAATACCCACCCAATACAACCAAAACCCTACTAATACCACCAATACCTCAACTAATACAACCAATACCCAAACTAATACAACCCATACCCCTACTAATACAACCAATACCCCAACTAATACAACCAATACCCCACCCAATACAACCAATACCCACCCAATACGACCAAAACCCTACTAATACCACCAATACCTCAACTAATACAACCAATACCCAAACTAATACAACCAATACCCTGCCAAATGCAGCCAAAAACAACATTCAACCCACACAACTGAGACAGTCAATAATAAGTCATTTATTGTGTTATTGTTTTAATTATTAATTACTGTTATTGCAGATCTCTCACTCTGTAATAAAACCTATTCATTTGAAAGTATTTGTCCCTGTAATAATTCTCTGCTGCTGGAATAAATAATAATTCTTTTGGCTGGACTTCATTACCCACCTGCAGAGCTCTGTTATTTTGACCAGGACTTCACAGCCAGACGCAGGGTGGGATGATCTGGAATGGCAGAGTGGGTCAGTTTTCTGCCCTGTGTGTGTTTTATATTGGCCACACGATCTGTTTGGTGGAGCAGGGTGTTCCACTTAACATCAGACTGAGTTTAAAACAGAAGAAAGGGCTAAATTTCTTGTGGTTAAAGGTGTGTTTGTTCAAAAGAGATAGTTTACTGCTCTCAGAACTGTGCTCACATATCATTTGATTAGAAATAACACTAAAATCATGATAAATCTGCAAATTAATTAATAACTGAATCTCCAGGCCAGAGCTCTGTCTGGAAATTTTACACTATCACCTTCATTCTGATATTGTGCATAATAAACACTGACAAATGAAACAGAGTGAATAGGAGAGAACATTCAAGGGTAATGAGAATGGACAAGAACATACTAGAAAAATGGGGATCAATGAGAATCTACTAGAATATATTATACTACTACTACTACTAATAATAATAATAATAATAATAATAATAATAATAATGGGCCTCAAAAAACAATCTCTTCCTTTGGATTATCTTTAAGATTTGATTCCCACTCCTGCGTCTGTGAGGAGTGTGGTGTGTTCTCTCTGTGTCTGCGTGGGTTTCCTCCGGGTGACTGTCTGCGAGGAGTGTGGTGTGTTCTCCCTGTGTCCGCGTGGGTTTCCTCTGGGTGACTGTGAGGAGTGTGGTGTGTTCTCCCTGTGTCTGCGTGGGTTTCATCCGGGTGACTGTCTGTGAGGAGTGTGGTGTGTTCTCCCTGTGTCTGCGTGGGTTTCCTCCGGGTGACTGTGTGAGGAGTGTGGTGTGTTCTCCCTGTGTCTGCATGGGTTTCCTCCGGCTGACTGTCTGTGAGGAGTGTGGTGTGTTCTCCCTGTGTCTGCGTGGGTTTCCTCCGGGTGACTGTCTGTGAGGAGTGTGGTGTGTTCTCCCTGTGTCTGCGTGGGTTTCCTCCGGGTGACTGTCTGTGAGGAGTGTGGTGTGTTCTCCCTGTGTCTGCGTGGGCACAGACATAATCCATTTTAGGGTGTTTATGTTCTTTTGCCATCACAATTGAAAAAACAGTCCCATAAAATAGGGAATTGTCCTGTATTTGGATCCTAAAGTGTGTGTTCCATTCTGAACTGATACAGGATGCACTTTGTTCCATATTTTTGATGTCAGGAACGAGGGGCGAATTGAGGGAGGCGGACGCATTCGCTAAAACACAGGATAATTTAATATAAACAAAACAACGATACTCAAACAGGACACAAACAAACAAGGAGCCAAACAAGCTAAATAAAACAAAGGAAACTGGACAGGGAGAACAGGACAGACGGACGAAAAGCGACACGACGAAAAAGGAGAAGAAACGGGGAAACTCTAGAGACAGACGGACAGACTCAATACCGTGACCAACAAAACACAGGATAAAGGGGAAATGTACGACAAACGGATGAGAGACAAGAGGGCTTAAATACTCACACAAACGAGACGCACCTGAGACAGATAACGAGAAGGACGGGTTAACAGATGACACGGACAAGGAGGCGGAGACAAGGACATAAACAAAACAGAGCCATGTGCAAATAAAGCACATGGCAGGGACAACAGACTGACAGGACGAAGGCGTGACAGATGCCCCCCCCAAGAACGCGCAACTCCCGGGCGCGTACTCCTAAACCCCCCAGGAGCTGGCGCAGGAGAGGGCACGAAAAACATGACAGGACAACAAACCAACAGGTGACAGGACTCAGGACAGGACGGGAACCGACACAGGAGCTGGGGACACGACAGGACCGAATATACGAGACGGGACATGGGACATGACAGGAGACTGACAAAGGGGAGCCACAAGAGACGAGAACGGACTGGACAGGACAGGAGTGGACACATGGGAATTGACGGGAGACTGGACTGGAGACAAGACAGGGGACTGAACGTGGGACAGATACGGAGACTGGACACGTTTGGGGACAGAAGACTGGACATGGACAGGTGACAGGACAGGGGACTGGAATGGAGACGGGACTGATGACAGGACTGGGTGCTGGGACTGGACAGGAGCAGAGACTGGTGACGAGACAGGGGACAAGACACTGGACAGGATAGGAACATTAGACTGGACAGGGGTATGTGACTGGACAGAAGACAGGACAGGTGACATGACACTAGACGGATACGGAGACTGGACATGACTAACTGGGGACTGGACGTGAGACAGGACAGAGGGTTGGAACGGGGACTGGACAGGAGACGGGACAGGGGTTTGAGACAGAGACAAGACGGGTGACTGGACGTTGGACAGATACGGAGACTGGACATGACTAACAGGGGACTGAACCGGGGGTTGAAACATAGACTGGACAGGGCTGATAGGGGACTGGACAGGACTTGGCAGGGGAACAGGTACAAGAACATTTACAGGGACTGACACCAACACAGTGACCGGGACCGGGACAGACACAAAGGCAGACACGGGTACAGGGACAAGGACAGAGACGGGAACCAGGACAGGGACAGACAAGGGAACCAAAATAACAGGGGGGTGCCCAGGACTGGCTAATGTCTGTGGGGTAGTCTGAGGAACCAGCCTGGGCACAGTTCTGGGGATCGGCCCTGAAGTCCTTCGGGCCGACCTACGGACATGGACAGGGGAGGCCGTAGCCACAGTCACGGGGA
This sequence comes from Hoplias malabaricus, assembly GCF_029633855.1. Classification (NCBI taxonomy): domain Eukaryota; kingdom Metazoa; phylum Chordata; class Actinopteri; order Characiformes; family Erythrinidae; genus Hoplias; species Hoplias malabaricus. Next base: position 37,421,604 of record NC_089813.1, read on the forward strand.
CAGGAGAGGCCGTAGCCACAGTCACGGGGACAGGAGCGGCCGTAGCCACAGTCACGGGGACAGGAGCGGCCGTAGCCACAGTCACGGGGACAGGAGCGGCCGTAGCCACAGTCACGGGGACAGGAGCGGCGGGCGCCGCCACAGTCACGGGGACAGGAGCGGCGGGCGCCGCCACAGTCACGGGGACAGGAGCGGCGGGCGCCGCCACAGTCACGGAAACAGGAGCGGCGGGCGCCGCCGTCACGGACACAGGAGCGGCGGGTGCCGCCATCACGGGGACTGGAGCGGCGGGTGCCGCCATCACGGGGACTGGAGCGGCGGGTGCCGCCATCACGGGGACTGGAGCGGCGGGTGCCGCCATCAACGGGACAGGAGCGGCGGGTGCCGCCATCAACGGGACAGGAGCGGCGGGTGCCGCCATCAACGGGACAGGAGCGGCGGGTGCCGCCATCAACGGGACAGGAGCGGCGGGTGCCGCCATCACCGGGACAGGAGAACCTGCGACGTCGTCCTCGGAGGCAGGGGAACCTGCAGCGACGTCGTCCTCGGAGGCAGGGGAACCTGCAGCGACGTCGTCCTCGGAGGCAGGGGAACCTGCAGCGACGTCGTCCTCGGAGGCAGGGGAACCTGCAGCGACGTCGTCCTCGGAGGCAGGGGAACCTGCAGCGACGTCGTCCTCGGAGGCAGGGGAACCTGCAGCGACGTCGTCCTCGGAGGCAGGGGAACCTGCAGCGACATCGTCCTCGGAGACAGGAGAGGCGCGCGCCGCGCTCTCGAGGACAGGCGCGGCTGGAGGCGCCGCGTTAATGAAGACAGGCGCTGCCGTTGGCGCCGCTTTTACAAGGACAGGAGTTCGTGCTGCTCGCCGGGCTCGCGCTGGAGCTGTAAAGGGTTTAGGGGGTTTCATAGGCGCACCCATTAGATCCCCTCGAGGTGCGCCCCTGTTAGCCTCAGACCTCGGAACTACGGAGGTGAGGCTAACAGCCCCTACCCTTAACGCCCCCCCAAAAATTTCCCCGGACCTGAGGGGGTAATCCTCCAGCGAGGGGGAAACTCCAGCACGGTTCTTTCGCCGACTCCTACGACTCGCGCTGGAGCAATCACTCGACTCATGAATCGACTCCTCCCGAAGGCGCTGAGCCACTGTGGCATGTATCTGTCGGAGCCGGCTACTCCATTCCACAGCCCTATTAAACGTATTTTCTGTGCTAGCTGCGTCCTGTGGGTCGTACATTCTGTCAGGAACGAGGGGCGAATTGAGGGAGGCGGACGCATTCGCTAAAACACAGGATAATTTAATATAAACAAAACAACGATACTCAAACAGGACACAAACAAACAAGGAGCCAAACAAGCTAAATAAAACAAAGGAAACTGGACAGGGAGAACAGGACAGACGGACGAAAAGCGACACGACGAAAAAGGAGAAGAAACGGGGAAACTCTAGAGACAGACGGACAGACTCAATACCGTGACCAACAAAACACAGGATAAAGGGGAAATGTACGACAAACGGATGAGAGACAAGAGGGCTTAAATACTCACACAAACGAGACGCACCTGAGACAGATAACGAGAAGGACGGGTTAACAGATGACACGGACAAGGAGGCGGAGACAAAGACATAAACAAAACAGAGCCATGTGCAAATAAAGCACATGGCGGGGACAACAGACTGACAGGACGAAGGCGTGACATTTGAACTTAGACTATTAAAACGGATGGTGTTTGAGACAGACAGAAACACTGCTGCTTTCCCTCAGTCGGACATGTTTCTGTCTGCCTCAAAACGATTAACTCCTACACCCCAAATAATGTAAATGATTCTATTACTATTGTAATCTACATCCTATAATATTATACCACTGTAGAACTGCAGAAAACACACCAACCAATTATTATGCACAAACATGTAAGAGCTCCAATCTGCGTGAGTGTGCATAATGAGTTTTAACAATCATTATATAATCCCAGACTTTCCTTTGAAAGAGAAGGAAGCCCCTTACATTGCTGTATGGTCTGAGGTGTGTCCTTGAATCAAAGGCACTTTACCTCAAGCAGAAATTAATGTGATTTTTCAAATTGTTCTAAGCCTCCACGTAGCCTGGCTGCTGTTCCTCAGCTGTGAGAAATGAGCCTGAGACTCAGTGCTTAATGAAGGAACCTCAGTATCGGTTTAACTGCAGTCTCCGGTTCATTCCAGAGGTTTGAATTTCATGTTTATTTCTTGTCTCGCTCCTTTCCGCCGGTTTAATTTAGAATAAAGAAGTAATAGCTTGCTGCTGAGCTGAACAAGTCTTTTGAGGAGGAAATGCAGTGATGTGTCCAGCCAAGAAGTAAGTTAGCAAAACACAAGGGTTTCCTTTGCATTTTAATCTGTTATTCATTCTTCATCATTCACACGACATTCATGTGGGATCAGTGGTGTGTGTGGTTTGTTGAGCTGCACTGGTTTTCTGGATGTTTTAATAAAAGTGGACCAAGTCAGTGACGGTTCAGGTGTGTGTGTGAGTGTGTGTGTGTGTGTGTGTGTGTGTGTGTGTGTGTGTGTGTGTATGGAGCAGTATTGGTTTCTGGGTGTTCTAATAAAAGTGGACCAAGCCAGTGATGGTATGTTCAGGTGTGTGTGTGTGTGTGTGTGTGTGTGTGTGTGTGTGTGTGTGTGTGTGTGTGTGTGTGTGTGAGTGTGTGTGTGTGTGTGTGTATGGAGCAGTATTGGTTTCTGAGTGTTCTAATAAAAGTGGACCAAGCCAGTGATGGTATGTTCTGCTGTGTGTGTGTGTGTGTGTGTGTGTGTGTGTGTGGAGCAGTACTGGTTTCTGGGTGTTCTAATAAAAGTGGACCAGGTCAGTGATGGTATGTTCTGCTGTGTGTGTGTGTGTGTGTGTGTGTGTGTATGGAGCAGTATTGGTTTCTGAGTGTTCTAATAAAAGTGGACCAAGCCAGTGATGGTATGTTCTGCTGTGTGTGTGTGTGGAGCAGTACTGGTTCCTGAGTGTTCTAATAAAAGTGGACCAGGTCAGTGATGGTATGTTCTGCTGTGTGTGTGTGTGTGTGTGTGTGTGTGTGTATGGAGCAGTATTGGTTTCTGAGTGTTCTAATAAAAGTGGACCAAGCCAGTGATGGTATGTTCTGCTGTGTGTGTGTGTGGAGCAGTACTGGTTCCTGAGTGTTCTAATAAAAGTGGACCAGGTCAGTGATGGTATGTTCTGCTGTGTGTGTGTGTGTGTGTGTGTGTGTGTGTGTATGGAGCAGTATTGGTTTCTGAGTGTTCTAATAAAAGTGGACCAAGCCAGTGATGGTATGTTCTGCTGTGTGTGTGTGTGGAGCAGTACTGGTTCCTGAGTGTTCTAATAAAAGTGGTAGGTGTCAGTGATGATGGGGTGGGGTCCAGTGTCTGTGTAATGTGGAGCAGTACCAGTTTCTCTGTGCTGTTGATTATAAAAGCTGTTTCCTGTCTGTGTGGCTCTGGGTATGTTGTTTGAAGTGGAGGGGCAGCAGTGTTTTTC